>NC_056736.1:775501097-775678597 GCF_019279795.1 Protopterus annectens | reverse complement strand
AAGTCACTACGATTGCATTTACTTCTCTCATTCCCCTTGTATCCTTGGCCTTGTTTAATAGAGTAATATTTCATGTTAGAGTCTGACCATTTCAGTATATGAAATGTGTTTATTCAAATCCTTGCATTCACAAATATTGAGAGGATTCCCACAAGCCACTGTGTAATTCCACCTTGATGCCCTTCTCACTTGGCCTGGGCTATAGAATCCATCTAGACATTACAGCGATATTTTCTACATTCACTGTCACCAATAATGATGTCTCAAGACTGTCTACCATTTTTATCAATAGCAAAGAAGCCCGTTGCTTAAAACACCAGGATATGCATTTCATCTCCCTCTCTCTCTCCCCTGCCTCCTTTTTGCTACCAAAATTGCCCTCGCCACGTAAGTTTCACTTCTGCTTTGTAACTTGTAATAAGTTAATTCCAGAGGATAAAGCCATTTCCAGGTCCCTTAGGTGCCTGAGCCCCCCCCCATCTTAATTATGACATTCAATAATTCCTTGTGCTGCCTCATCTTTAGCTCCAGTGTTATTTAGTTTTCTTTCGTTTTTGTTCATTCTTTTTCCATGATGCTCCCATGCATGGTAGCCTGGCAGCCTGGCAGCTCACCTACCAAAGTCTTATATAGGAGATATCTTAGCTATCGGTCATTGCAAGAATATGTCTATTAGAATGGATTTTATTTTTTTATTAGTTAGTGAGTTCCACCTAAAATGAGCTCACCTCCAATTCCTAACCTTCTGAGCAGACTTTTCTGCATTTATTTTTCAAACAGAACTCATGCTCATTTTTATAGCAAATAGGCTTCAGTCTGCAGCTTGCATAAATGGGATCATGGGATGTAATCAAAGGAAACTGCCTGTGTTTGAAACATTGAAAATACTTTTTCCATTGAACAAAATCACTGAACTCCTTGACATGGTGCCAGATTCAAAAAGAGTTGCTCTCAATGTAAGTGACTTACCTCAGTGTAAGGTTTGTCTATGAACAGGCTTAAACTGGGGGCCAGAGTCTAAAAGACCTGCTCTCAGTGGAAGTGGTCACTTACACTGAGAGCAAGTCTTTTGGAATCAGGCCTTTCATTTCCCATGCTCTGAATACATTAAGTTCAAGGTAGTAGACCTTAGATCAAGGATAAGAACGTATTCGGACATGATCATGTAAACTAATGGGCAATGATTTATTTGGATTTTATTTTTAAATAAAATGAGCTTGAATCATTCGTTTTAATGTTGCAATTTAATTAGTTTTGAAAATTCTATGTGGTTAGCCTATCATGAGTCATCCCATACTCTTAACTCATGCTTATGGATGTTTTCCAATCTTGATTTATGTTTTTGTTGTTTGTGTAAGAGAACAGTGTAAGAAACTTCTCTGTGTCGAAGATTTTCAATCCATATATATCTAGTTAATCACTGTATATTAATCAGATCAGATAATGGTAGTAGAAATAGCAAACTTAAACTCGTCTTAAGTCAAAAAATAATAAAAAATATATAATCTGAAATATTATACAGAATTACTAAGTATTCAAACATAATCCAAGCAGGGTAGGCAGTCTGTTTCCAGTCGAAAATCCTTTATTAATTATAGAGACCTGATCTGATTAATATACAGTGATTAACCAGATATATATAGATTGAAAATCTTCCACAGAGAGAAGTTTCTTACACTGTTTTGTTTTTGGTCCCACTATACTTGTTTAGTGGGTTGTTTGACACTTCAGGGATACCACGGAGATTACTTGTATTTTGTTGTTTGTGTAAGAATGTATTTTCCATGGATGAAGTTGTTTTTGAAAAGATGATCTGTTAAAGCCCATTTGGTGGATGACAGAGCTTGTCATATACGGACAGAGGTGAGATCTTTCAATGACTATGTCTGGTAGAATTTTTTATTTTTATTATTATAAAACTAAGTAATATCTTTTGAAGGTTTGGACTACTTAGTTTCTGAAAATGCTGGATTTTAGTTATTTGGATAGTTTGTCTAACAAATAAAGATGTGACAACAACCTGCTGCTCTCACACTGGGGTCGTCTTTTTTCATTGAATCTCTGATTGTGTTTGTGTACTTTTTTATCCTGCAGTTTGAATTGTGAACGTGCACAAGGGTCCATTAATGTAAGGTGGATTTATCAGAACCAGAACCATTGTGATTTTCTTCCTTTGGTTTGCTTCAGGTTTACATATTTGGGGCCTAACCTATGTATTATAAAACAACAACCTTTTTCCAATTTCCACATTTTTAGTATGTTTGTAAAGAGCATTTTTTCATTTTTAATCCCAATTGTACTTAAATGTTCATAAATATGCTTTAGCAATTTCCTCAATTGCAATCAAATCATCATTTCTGCACTACATATGATTTTTTTTGTATTATTTAAATTAAAATAGGACTTACATCAACAAAATTACAACATCCACAAGTCACAGGGAAACTCATGATAGCCTCACCATTAACATGCACTTACATGTAAAATAGCTGAGTTAGGTTTGCAACAATTACAGTAGCAGCATCATTTAGTGTGCTATTTAAAGGCTACATTGTTTTAAACGTTCATTGTAAACACTGATGAAAGTGTTTTGCCCCATATCATCATAATATGAATTTTTAACAAAAATTTAATGAATCCACACTTTTTTAGTGTTTTTGCAATGTATAATAGAGCAGGGGTATCTGCTGAAGAGTCTTTACCTCTTCAGTTATCAGTTATATCTGCTGTCCCATAACAGTTACTTTTAGAAACATATTTACTGTATCTAATACTCCTATTAGGCTTTTGGTATTACAAAAAGTTCTATACAATAATGATTTACACAGCCTGAGGGATTCAATAAACTCCATGTAGGCTTAGTGCGAAAACCACACAGAATTTTTATGTTTGCATGCTAATTGCATATATGTGCCGCGCTTTACACTTACATGAATACAAGCAAAGTTTTGTGGCCGGCAACAGTGTTGCCAGTCACAAAACCATGTAAAATACATGAAGGCATATAGAACATGCAGACAAGTTTACCTTTGGGCAAACTTGCTTTGCAGAATTGCATGGACAGCCACAATGATTACTAGGGCAAAAATGACTGGAGCAGTAACACATTATAGAAAAGTGTACTAAGTGCAACATACACAACATGTTTTGGCATACTGAAATAAAGGATTTGTGGTCATCATCAAGGGTACATAGAATGCAGTATAAATAGACTAGTCTGTGTAAGTGTGCATATTGAAAAGGGCCACTGGCATGAATGGTAGGAATGAAAACAGAAGAAAAGGATGTGTGAGACGTGGTATTGTACACCAGCTAAGGGCATGCCAATGTACATACACTCCAAAGACAAGTCAGTAACATAAAGTTAATCACATATGTACACATCACTGTAAGTACTGCTGTTTACACCTCCTGTGCGAGGGTCTATATTACCATGTTGAAAGACATGTTCACCGAACACGTCTTAGTCAACATGGAAATATCGACCTGCCAAAATCCTGAATGGCTGAGTCAGCAAATTTTTTCCAGGGGAAAAAAATCGCTCTGGTGTCATCGGGGATTTGCCTTTTTCTCCACTGTAATGCAATCTCGGAGTTGGTATATATAGTTAGGGAGGGTGTGGGGGACACAGCTCCTGAAACTGGGGGGTGTCAGAGGCAACGCCCCCCACGTTGTAGGGTTTGAAAGTGTGTGGGAGGGCAGCCTAATGGTTAAGGTGTTTGCCTAATGGTTAAGGTGTTTCCCTTACAAACACAAGGTGCAGGGTTTGAGTCTCACAAGGGATAATTGGCTAGGCTTAAAATGGCTTGCAAGGGCAGTTAGCTTAGCACTAACCTATGAACATTTTATGTGTACAGCCGAGCGATTTTTTTCCCCCAGGAAAAAATTTGCTGACTCGGCCATTTGGGATTTTGGCAGGACAATATTTCCATGGCGACTAAGACATGTTCGGTGAACATGTCTTTTGACACAGTAATATAGACCCCCTGTGCGACTATATTTTATATCATCACACATAGTATATTATGTGACTGCCACACAATGTTAAATATTGAGATCATGAAATGGAGATGATTGGTTGTGACAGTAGCACAAAATGTAATCACAAATGTACATAAAACAATATGTACTGATGTTTACACCTCTTGTGTGGGTATGGTCATATCATCACACAGTTATTGTATATTATGTGGCTGGCACACAGTGTTACATATCAATGGAGGTGACTGGTTGTGACACAAACATCCTGACATGATTGCTGGAGAGAACATTTAGTTAGGACAGTATATACAAAGGGGGATAAGTGCATACTGTGAAGGTGTGCAAACTGGGTTGCTTGACTATGACTGAAATGTCAGCAGAGCTCTCAACCAATCAGAGACATGTAGTAACAGGGTCGTGGATAAGATTAGACAGAAAAGTAGACAATTGTGGACACTTTTAAAATAATGGCACCATTGATCTATGACATTGACATAAAATATGTGATTGTAAGTTATTATACATGTTCTGCAGAGCATACTTGTAAAACTGTAATAATTTGCAACTAATCTATAAGGGGAATTCAAAACACCTTTGTCAACAATGATCACTTTTTTGATGTATTAGAAGGGACAGTGTTATACCTGTAGTTTAAATTAGAGGCAACCCTGGCCAGTTAAGAGGTTTGCACAGTCTTTAAAGTTTTCAGTTATTCTAGTGTACCTATTGACAGTACAGACTGTGATATTTTTGCTAGAGGATTGACTTTTGTTCTGATAAAAGTACCAATATTGAAACAGCATTACTGGATTTGAAGTTGTATACTAGAAAATTTAATCTGAATGCTTTATTTAAGGATTGTAGGTCAACCGTGCATCCCATTAAGTTATCCAGTACTTTTAAACCCCCCATTCATCCCTCACTACAGCTTTTTGAAAAATAATTGTGAATTAGATATGAGAAATGTTAAAATGGCAAAAAAAGCAAAAATGGAATTTGAAACAGGATGAAATTAATAATTTAAGACAACTGTCTGATAATAAGGACCTCCGGATAATGAAACCAGACAAGGGGGGTGGGATTGTCATGATGAACATGATGGACTACAACAATAAAATGGAGTGTTTGCTAGCAGGTAAAGCTTACATGCAATCTTCGTTTATTGAACTACATGGTGCATATAAGAAAGTGAGAAGTGTTTTACAGGATTTATTCATTGAAGGTAGTCTCTGGATTAATTTAATTTTTTAAGTATAGCACAGCCTAGGATCCCTGTCATTTTCAGGTTACCCAAGATACATAAAGACTTAGACCAACCACTTATGCGGCTCATAGTTGATGCAAGGGGCTCTATTACCCAGCCTATAGCCAAATTCTTGGACATCAGATTGAATGACTTTGTGCAACATGAACCTTTACTATGTAAGGACTCATGGGACTTTTTGAAAAGGATTAATGTGTTAGAATTTGATGAAACAGTCAGTTTCATCACACTCAATGTCAGAGATTTATATACGGTAATACAGCATACCATAGGCATGGAATGGTTTTGTGAATTTTTGGTGGGTAAGGGTCTTCTCCAGTCACTGGTTAACACCTATAAGACTTTATTAGAACTAGTACTGACAAATAATTTCAGTCTATTCAATAACAAACTGTTTTTACAAATTGAAGATGTGACAATGGGATCAGCATGCGGTGGTTTGTCTGCCAGCATAATTATGTTGGAATGGGAAAGGAGATTTTTAATAAATACCCCATGGTTTAAGTTCTGTACATTGTATACACAGTTCTTGGATGATGTCTTTATTTGTTGGAATGGTCCGAGAGAAGAGATCCCCCTATTTTTAGAATATATCAATGGCACAACCAGTTTTTAAAGTTCACACATGAGGTTAACAGTGAAAAAATAGCATATTTGGACGTCTTGCTGAAGAAAGAGTGTCAGCTGAAGGCCTTTGTAGCACAAATTCATAGGAAAACAACCTATTCAAACAGCTTTCTGCATTTTGATAGTGCACCCCCATTTAAACAAAAATGAGGGGTGGTAAAGGGCCAATTTGTAAGGGCAGCCCAGATGGTGAGTTTGTTTGATAACTTCTTAGATGACTGTGACCATCTGAAAGCTATGTTTTGCAAGAGGGGTTACCCATTATGGCTCCTTAATGAAGTCATGATTGTGGTGGTCAACAAAAGAGAAAGAGTTTTTTTTAAACCCTTGTTAGGTCACCATGAGGTGATACCTGCCCAAGGTATGCCCCATATTGATGGCTGTTTGGTTAATGGAGTAGGAACTGACTTGACCCAATCCAATGTTGAACAGAATTCAAATTTTAAATGTGCTTTTATTACTACTTTTCACAGTAACAGTAAGGATGTGTTGGATATTTTATTCAAAAAATGGGCTATATTGCTTAATGACAGGGATATCAGAAAATGTGCTGGAACTAAACCAACTATTATTTGTAAGACAGGGATGAACCTGAAATGTATTTTAGAGTCTAACAGAAATGTTGTACATGTGACGGAAGGCCATGAATTCTTAGTGAATGGTTTTAAAATACAGGTGAATAAGAAGGTGTATTGTCAAATTGAAAAAGTTGTTTATTATGCAGTGTGTAACTCGTGTGAATGTTTTTATATTGGAAAGACTGAGAGGAAATTTAAAAACAGAATTTATGAGCAGTTAAGGGATATCAGACTTGGGAAATCTGCAAATGCCTTGAGTAAACACTGCACAGACAAATCAGACCACTCTTTCAAATTTTTCATTGTGGACACTGTTGACTTGGATAAAAGAGGTGGCCCCATGGGGGCTGCTTTTGGAAAAGAAAGAATTAATTTGGCAGGTATGCTGAAATGTGGGGCAATGGCCAGGATTAAATGATTCACTCTTCATTGCTTGCCTGTTAAAACTAAAAGCAATGGAAAGGTAAAATATATAAAAAATAAAAAATATAAAAAATATTTATATACATTTTATATATATATATATATACTTTCATTTTTATATAAACACCATTTTATAGACTTTATACATTATGTGTGCATTTGTATTTATATTTATTTTCAGCATCTTTGCACTTGTTAATGTCATCTAAATGCCGGTTTTAAAGAGTGTCTTTTTAAGTATAGTTTTATGATTGAATTTCATGAATATTTATGAGTTCAGGGAGGTCCTTTTTAGTCAGTGTGATGGGATTGGTTTATTACTTAATTAATGCTCTTGCAGGATGTACTTAAGAGTGTTTCCTGGATTTGCTCTTATCTGATGAAGTTGAGAAGATTCTTGATGAAAGCACTTATCTAGTTGTTATTTTGGTTTAATAAAATGTGCTTTTACCACTCCCAAAGTGTTTTGTGGCCGTTTACTACAAGGATTTACTTGAGTTGCTGAAGTGTGTGGTTCCAGTAGTGCTGACTTTGTTTTTCTACAGTTTGTGGACTTTTGTGCTTTTTTGGCAGGTTTGCACAGTCCACATCTTCAAGAATATAGCCCATGCTATCAATGTTGTAAATGAGATGTGTATTTAGTGGGTGGATCATAGAAAGATGTATCATATGTGTTATAACTTGATTAGCATAGACCATGTATTGTTTACTTCATCTGTTTGTTTTATGTTTTACGTTTTGTGTGGAGCTTTTCTCCCCGGGCCTCCACTGAAAATGGGCCTGTGTCCAGTTGGACTTTCCCGGTAAACAAATGTAAAATAAATAAATAAATAAAATATGTGCATCTTGTAGAACCCCTTGAAGGGAAGTCTGCACTGTCAGCTCCTAATGGCTATGCATCTCAAAGAATACTTATGTATGACAAAAATGATTTGTGGAAGCAAGCTGACTGTGGCAAAAGTGATACACCTGAGTAAATCATACCCTGAAAACATATGGATAGCAGCTCTTAAAAACAACACACTATTATCAGTAGGTTCCCCACTCATGCTGTATTTTGCATTCATCTGCAACAGGTAATAGCAATGGGTATTGTCTGCAGCATCTGCAACTGACTAGAGCATTGCAAAGTCTAGCTTCAATGATATGGTTCACATAACAAATGATACATGGAGTGCACGTTCTATCAGCACATGTCAAACCCAGACATGTGACACATGATCACTGCCACCGTGACATTGACATGGAAAATGTTATCCTACCATGGAATCCTGACATGTATGCATATGCGTTCAGAAAACGATTACGTGGTAACACAGACATGATATACTGTTATATCTGTGATGCTGTACAGTCACACTGTAGCTGCACTTAGGATACAATTGTACATCCCAGATTTATAGGTGCATAGGAGAGTGCTAGGCTAAAGACCCACGATCTCATAAAAGCCTAGCTATATTTAACAGGACTTACATAATTTTCAATAGATATGTGAACAATGTTTACACCGAGATGTGCCTATGCTGTGTTATCTAACACCAGCTGCCTCTATCCCTGAGGGACATGGGCACAACACCAGGAGTACAATCATGATTAACCATCCATTTATCTATGTTGCCCTAGAAGAGTGTAGGGAAATGCCTTTGCTTTATGTGAATGGCAAGCATGTTCTAGAGAAGGGGTAGTGTCTGAGAAATGAATCTACCTCTCCAACATGACTTATTATGTCCGAGTCTAGGTTAACATCCTTGGAACAAGGATCCTTGTGCCATTTGCAACAGCAATATAACATTGTCATCAGGGCCAGATCACCTCTTTGTAGTCTGTTATAGACATAATACAGTGATAGGTTTTTAAATCTCTCTGCATATGGCTTCTTGTTTACATGTATCTTCATTGTGCAAAACCTCTGGGGTTTCTCCAGCTGATACAGATGTGTGTTGAGGTACATTATTTATTTATTTATTTATTTATTTATTTATTTATTTATATTTGTTGACTGGGAGTGTCCAACTGGACATAGGTCCATTTTCAGCGGAGGCCCGGGGAGAAAAGCTCCACAGTTAAAATAAACAGACAGTAGTTACATTGGATTACATAGCGATTAACAATTTACATAGCAATTACTTACAATATATTTACAGATAAAGAACATAGTACATCAGTAGGCAAGTAGAATCTTTATCTGTGAAGTACATAACAGACATTAACAAATGTTACAATAAGAAGTTCCTGCTGTATAATAAGTACTAGGCTTATGAGCATCTCAGCTTGGTATAATCAAGGTAGTTAGTGGAGTGGAAAGAAAGGTAGTGGTTGGATGGGGTGGGTGATATTAGAGTGGGAGATGCAAAAGGGTGCATTGTACTCAATTATTGGTGTGATAAGGGCTGAGGACAATGGCATTATACTGTCCTTTGCTGTGGATGGCCTGCCCATACTTATGGGTTGTGCCACATACAAGGGATTGGTCACCGCTGTGGACACATGATGGTTGAAGTCCCGACTACTATCTGAGTACCCAGATCAAATACCACTGGGTGTACTTATAGGGGTGTGCTATCTATATTGTAATTAGCTTGGTATTTGCTTTTCAAAAGGGAATAATTATGCTTTTGTGTTTCCATGGCTTGGCACCAATAATTTTAGTGCATTAATAGTATCTGCAATATATCAATAGTATTCACATATTCAGCAATTGTCCATAGTTTGCAATCATCCACAAAGCTGGTAGGACAAAGTCTGCCTAAGTTTCTCTTGACTTCTGGTAATTAAACACTGAACAGAGAAGTGAGTAGTACAGAACCCTGTGCTATGACCCCAGTCACTGACCTCTTGCTAGGGATGAATTCACACACTTCAACAGTACATGTCCTGTCAGTGATCCATTTGGCTACCCACCTGATGATGTATGTGTTTATGGTCAGTTGAGACAGTTTTTGTGTAATACCTGAATGCAGATCTGTGTCAAATCCCTTGGCCATGTCTAGTTAGATGGGATACGCAGTCTTTCCCTCATCCATGCCCTTGATGACCATCTTGAAGAAGTCAAATAGATTTAGCAGGCATGAAGTATGCTTAACAAAGCAAAAATTAGTTGAATACACAGTTGGAAGATTACCTCTTTCCTTTTTGATAAGGTCCCTAATAATTCTTTTGATTGCCTTACTGATGAGGTGAATTAGGCTTATGGGTCTATAATTCCCTGGGTCAGGTGATGGTCACCCCTTATTGAGATGGATGACTGCTGCTGTACACCTTTCTGCCAGAACTTAACCTGTATGGAGGCTGTGGTTAAGTTGAGATCCAACTGTGTTTGCTAGGTCAGTTCACAAGTAATTGAAAAGGCAATGTGGGATGTTGTCAGGGCCCACTGATACTGTGTTGTTTGCCATAGAGAACACATAGATGAACTGCTCTCTTGAGAAAACAAGTACGTTTTGCATACTTTGAGTGATGTCCAATGTGGATGGGGAGGGGCGAAGTTTGATCCAAGTCTGTCAACTCGCAGATTGTCTATTTCTTACTGCTGATTATGTGTGGTGCCATCCACAAACAGCTCTGTGCTTAGTTGTGTATTTCCCATATCATTTTGTGCTTATTTAAAAAATGATTTGAGACAACAGCTCCAAATACAACTTTGGGTATGCATCACATGGCACACAGTGGAAGTTTTCACATAGTCATACAACTCTACCTATGTCACTCAATTACATAAGTTGCACATCATATGCTTATATGTTTTTTCACTGGAAAGCTGTCTGTGAGTGCTCTGATACCATATATGGACACATTACAAATCAGGTGGGTGTGGTTCATGCAAAACCGTTACTGGCACAAATGCTGTCAGTCACACAATGCTGTGGGGACCACCTCAATAATCCTTGTGACTAGTGACATAATTCTGCATACGATCAATTCACAAAGGTTGCAACTGAATCTGGACTATGTATATGTTCAGAATCACAACATGTGCATGAAACAAGACATTTGTGCCATGAAATCAGTATGATATTATATTGATGTATCTCATAAACCATTTAATGATGGCAGGTATACACATACACACCTGTGCCATATTCCAAGTGCCATTTTGATGGTTGAATGAAAACTGGGTAGAATGTTGGTATACTGCACTACAAAAACACATGCCTTAGTAAGTAAACAATATACATAGTATCATCCCATGTCAACAGCTCTCAGGTGGCAAAGGGATGTAGCTCAATGGTAGAGCACATGCTTTGTATGTATGAGGTCATGGGTACTGTCCGCAGTATTTCCATAGCATTTTAAGACTGAAGGCCTATTCTCTGTACTCTGTATCCTACAGGCAGCTGAGAGGCAGCCTGTGCCTGTCCTATAGAGCAATCTCTGACCCTGCCTCAATGGAAATGCTGCATGTCTGTAGATCAAATGGGACAAGACTCACTTGCTCCAGGAATCTCAACCTAACCTGTGACATAAACAGAACATAATGGAGAGACAGCTATGTCTCCCAGAAATTGCTGCTCCTCTGGAATCAACTCCCACTTCACATGAAGCAGAGCTCCTTAATGACCCTATTTAACTGCAACCTTGACAATTGGATGGGTTACTGTAATTTCACCCTGGGGGTGGCACCTACGTCCCTCATGGACAGGGGCAGTATGTGCTAATCACTGATTTGCGCTGCTAACAATGACCATCTAACCAAAGTCAACTAGGGAACAAGGGCATTACATGGATAAGCTTGTTAAGACCCTAAGACCATTAGCCTAGTAACCTTCTATGAACCTATCAACCTATGAGACATATTAATACAGCTGTTATGTAAGGATCATGTAATCAAATAGCAGCAGTGGACATCAATATAGTTCCTCAAAGCATGATTGAGATACACTGCTGTAGGGCTACTGTATGTCCACACCTCACCACTGCACATGTGGATGATAGCAACACTATGTGTAGTCTTCAAAGGGTCATATGACATTACTAGGCTAATGGCCAACATCACATAAACTTGTAGTCATTATAATGTCATTTAAACAACAATTGCTATATCTATATGATGGAAGATAGTAAGGGTATGTCTGTCTGTGTGCATATGTCTGATTATATTACATACTAACTCTGCCCAGATATGACTTGTGCAAAACTCTCTGAAAAAAATAGCAATCACACATCCAGTGGTCTGGAACTGGCTTGCAGGGGGTTGTGGAAAGGTTCTGTTTCATGAAGTGCATATGCATCTTTGAGATAATGACATCCTCCATTCTTCTGCAGAAAAGATGTTATGTGGACAGAGTGAAAAAGGGGATGTTGGATTCCTGGGCTATGTTAAAGGTTCACCAAAGTGGTAGTCAAATGAAGAGAGCAACTGTCTGAGGTCAGATTTGAACATTAGACTTGTGTAGGTATAGAATCTAGATTCCATACGATGTCAGACTAGTACCACCACACATGTCTGACTTTAACAGTGTCATGGTGCATTTTATAGAAGTTGACAGTATCATTGTATGCTGAGAAGAAGTTGATTGGAGGAGTGTCTGGTATACATGTAGAGTCACCTCTTGACGTGAAATTGCCTCTAAACATGAGCATGCAGTAAAGTTGACTACAGAGAAATTAGAATCCCTACCTATCTACAGAAAGCAGTATTTAAAGCTAGTGCCACAGTGCAAGTCTGACTTTCATAATGCCAGACAACACTTTATAGCAAATGACATCATCAGTGTCTGGTGAGAAGAAGATGGTAGTAGGAGTATCTAATATTGTGTTCTAAAATGTTATCTATGATGTGAACTAACTGAAACAAACAGTGGTGTAGATATATGTTTTTCAATTTGTACACTAAGGACTGGTACTGTAACTCCCATACATCCATTCTGCCCTACCCCATGCATTCATTCTGCACCACCCTCATGCATCATGCTGCCCTGCCAACATTTAGTCTGAGATGTCCACAGTCTCTCTTAACTGACATTTAGTAGCAGTGATTTACTGCAACAGGCCTCAAGGTAGTCAGTCTCACAGAGGTCCATTTGCACCGCACACCACCCACACACACACACCACTCACAGGACTTCAGGGAAGTGTGCAATGGAGTAGAAATCCTATATAGTTGTAGCTCTGTCCTGGGATTATGGAGAAAATGTATCTAGTTACTGGGATGCAATAACATAGCATCAGTAATCGATGTAGGATCCTGGATGCTGATGCCTGTAATACCTGCAGCATGTTCCCTGTTGGTGTCTTGAAGGCTCCTGTAGCTACTATTCTAATTGCTACCAATACCATAGTCTCCACGGGTATTGGTTCCCCTCAGTTTGCCCTTGCTCTCAGTTGAGAAAGACAGAGGTTGCAGAGTCCCTGTAGTGGGTCTCTATCCACCCTACAGTGTTCTACTATTTCCACCTCATGCAGACCATGAAAAGTTAAACAGGGTCTGAACACCTTTCTCCTTCTTGGCTGACGTTTATCAGGAGCAGCAGCAGCATAGGTTTGGGCCTGCTGCACATGCACGTGCAGAAGAGCAGCAGTAACCACTAACAGGCTTTCTGTGTAGAGTACTTTCTATGGCTGTAGTAGGCTTTCTGTGTAGAGTACTTTCTATGGCTGTAGTAGGCTTTCTGTGTAGAGTACTTTCTATGGCTGTAGTAGGCTTTCTGTGTAGAGTACTTTCTATGGCTGTAGTAGGCTTTCTGTGTAGAGTACTTTCTATGGCTGTAGTAGGCTTTCTGTGTAGAGTACTTTCTATGGCTGTAGTAGGCTTTCTGTGTAGAGTACTTTCTATGGCTGTAGTAGGCTTTCTGTGTAGAGTACTTTCTATGGCTGTAGTAGGCTTTCTGTGCAGAGTACTTTCTATGGCTGTAGTAGGCTTTCTGTGTAGAGTACTTTCTATGGCTGTAGTAGGCTTTCTGTGTAGAGTACTTTCTATGGCTGTAGTAGGCTTTCTGTGTAGAGTACTTTCTATGGCTGTAGTAGGCTTTCTGTGTAGAGTACTTTCTATGGCTGTAGTAGGCTTTCTGTATAGAATACTTTCTATGGCTGTAGTAGGCTTTCTGTGTAGAGTACTTTCTATGGCTGTAGTAGGCTTTCTGTGTAGAGTACTTTCTATGGCTGTAGTAGGCTTTCTGTGTAGAATACTTTCTATGGCTGTAGTAGGCTTTCTGTGTAGAATACTTTCTATGGCTGTAGTAGGCTTTCTGTGTAGAGTACTTTCTATGGCTGTAGTAGGCTTTCTGTGTAGAGTACTTTCTATGGCTGTAGTAGGCTTTCTGTGTAGAGTACTTTCTATGGCTGTAGTAGGATTTCTGTGTAGAGTACTTTCTATGGCTGTAGTAGGCTTTCTGTGTAGAGTACTTTCCATGGCTGTATTCTAACAGGTTTTGGAATTCAAGGCCAAAACCTGCACTGAGTCGACATGATTGCTTTATAGCTTGTTGAACAGCTTCTCCATCTTGGACTGGTTGATTAGCATACAGTTCAGCTGCTTATGCTCTAATTAGCATGCCAGAATGTTTACTGGGTTTGTACTCTATATAAATCTGCATTTATCCTGTCACACACAGTTTTCATGAGCTGTGTAGGCTTTATTGAATCTAGCCCAGAATCTTTTAAATTCATTGCGTGCAATTTTTAGGGACTTACAAGAATGAATGTCATCTAAAAATGGAATTATGGTGTCTCACACTGACATATTTAACTTTTACATAAACCACATAGTACAGTTTATGAGTTAAAAATGCAGTCTTTTGTTAGTTAAATATTACTTAGTTGGATCTGTATGTGATGTGAGCAACCATTGTTATAGAGCTGATCTATCTGTCTGCTCTTGTACAAGCAGGCATACCTGTCTTTAGAGGCATTTCCTTTGAGAAAAAACATAGTTCTTGCATTTTATAGCCTTGCACAACTTATTTGTTCTTAAAGCTCATGTTTTCATTTTGAATTATAATGCAGTATTTTGGATATGGCAAAACAATTGAAAAAAAAACAACTACAAACAAGCCTTGTAAATATAGTAAAATGCATATTTATCCATGGGTTGGCTTTTATAAAACTGTGTTAACACACTCAGACCAGCAACATTTGTGATTGTGCCTCAGTGTTGTACCCAAGTTCTTTGGGCAATACCTTCACTATGACAGTTTGCACCCTAGGGAGTTTGAAGACTTTCATTTAACTCTCCCCAAAGTTGAAGACCAAAAAGTACACATGCAAGTTGAAGACAAAGGCAAAAAAGTCCTGTATATGCAGAACTGTAGCCCATTTGTCAACTATTGTGAGGTGTTGGTCATGCCCCTTGCGAGCTTGTGCCCAAGACATAGCCCCCTTTACCCTGTTGTAGCTTTGGTAGTTCTGATATGCATGCACACATTTATTACCTCATGCACCTTTACGTCACTAAGCAGGCCATACACAGTATGATTAATGACACGTTTTTTCTGGCACAATATATATTTTTGTGGTTCATAAAAGCCCCTGAAGTGTGTCCCAGGTAATGTTCCAGTTTATTGCAAGGTATTCTATGATATGTTGTATGAGATAAAAGTTTTTATTTTTTACCTCTTTTTTGCTAAAATACATAGCTCTATATCTTCCAAATAAACTTAAGTACAACAGTTTCAATTTTAGTTTGCTATTTCAGCGTGGCTAATGGTATCACTTTCTAGCTGTATTGGACATTAGTTAATATTTATTATACTATAAATTTGCCAAATGGTTTTAATTTTAAACTATCATTATAATATTTTCATTTGTCAAGAGGTGATTGCAACAATTAACTGCAGTTGCCAGAAGAAATGCCGTTTAGATCCAGTTGAATTTGTTATTAGCTTTGTTCTTCTCTTCTGTTTTTTTTTTTTTTTTTTTGGTATATTTACACAGTTATAAGTCCAGATGATAATGCTTTTGTACTGAAAAGAACTATTTTGCTTAATATCAGCATTTATAATCAATATGATTCACTGTCTTATTTTGAAAATAAAGATATGATTTTTTTTTTTTAATTTCTCCAAGTATTTTCAATTTCTAACATTATGATGGGAATGGATTTCACTCCTAAGTCAAAGTATGATTAAAGTTTGTGAAATTAGCATTGTTTCAATTCTTTCATGTTAACTGATATTGTTCTTTGCAAGCACCCACAATGTGCCCAATACTGCCTCCTTCTGCAATTCCTTTAGAATTACATTTATCAGTAGCATATCTAAATAAGACTGTAAATTCTTTTTTATGACACCCATTGCTCTTACTACTATTGAAACTGTTTGAGTATCCTCATTTCACATTGCCCACATTTCTGCCTGCAAATTCTGTTTTTTATGACTTTGTTTCTCTCTGTACATAAGACACTATAATCACTGGGTGTAGCAATTTCAATAATCAATGCTATGTCTATCTTCCTTTTACGGACTACTATGTCTGGTTTTCTTGCATCTATTTGTGAACTGTTTGTAATGGGTGATCCCAACTGATATAAACTTCATAATCCTCTATAATGCTTTGTAGCTCATGTTTCCAATTCCTCTCAGCTATGTTAATAATGTAATCTTTGCACAATCCTTAATGCAAAAGTCTTGCCATATTATTATGCCTTTCACTATACAGGCTCTCTGACTTTAGTGTATCACACCCAGCAACAAGATGTGCGTCTGCTTCTCCCTCATGTACAGACTTTGTAAACCAACATGTACATAGTCCAGTATCATGGGCCACTAATATTAACTTTATATCTTTTGGTTTAAATTCACCTGGCCTTAACCATTTCTGTGTCAGATCCTGATCAACATGAGGTTGTTCCAGAAGTTTTCTCTACTGCAACTATATTTATTCCTTTTCCACATTTCTTGCCTTCTCATCTGATCCTTCACTTTATTTATTTTTTACTTTTTTTGGCACATTTAGTTGCTGCAAGATTTTGTCTACTTTTGGTTTGGTTTCCATTCCCACTTGACACTGATATGCTTCTGCTAAACTAAGCAAGGAAGTCATCCTAGATTTGTTCTCTTCATGTTTCAAAACTTTCACTATGTTTGGATCTGAAGAGGTCAGAAGATATGTATGCAGTCCTATGATTAAATATCTATACATGTAATCAATTTCCAGGACACCCATACCTTCTACAGAATGAGGGATATATAATCTTGGCGTGCAATAATTTTTATGTATCATCCAATAAGTGTGAAACATTTTTCTTGTTTTCCTGTCTAACTGACCCAGTACCTTTTGGGGACAGTCAATAACCCCAAACTATAAGTTAGAACAGTAAGAGCAAATTGGTTTATAGCTTGGACTTTTCTCCTTGATGTCAGGGCTATTTTCAGTATTAATTTTAGTTTTCTAAATTATTCTTCACTAAGTTTGTTCATATTTGTTCATGTTTTATTGTTGACAGCTCATCGATTTCCAAATAATTATACACTCCCCTCCTGGTCGAGTTCCTTTATATCATTGTCCCAAACTGATGTTTTCTTTGTGCTGCAGCTTTCCTGCTTTAAATGTTGTTTTTGCAAATTTATCAAGACCAAAGGACATTCTTATATCATCTTATATCATCTGAGAAAGTTTTTTCCCACTTTTTGTTGTGCTTTCAGCTCATCAGGTGAACTATACAGTTTTAAATCATCCACAAAAAGAAGTTGAGAGATCTTTATACTTTGTTGTTATCTGGGAGCTGGATTGTACCCATGACCTAATCTATTAAGTAGGCAGTTTAATGGGTTAAGGGCAAGACAAAAGAGCAATGGTGACAAAAGAATCATCCTGGAATATCACCATTTGAATTTTTATTCCTTGGATAATCGTTCGTCCTTCATCATAGCTTAACTGTAAATCAATTTGCCACTGTTTCATGGTCACTGTAATGTAATTGAGCAAAATAAGGAGTACCTGGAGTCTTCCTCTTTTTACAATTCTTTTTTATGACTTCACTTAAAATAAATGATCCTTTATTCTATATTACTTTCTTTTGTTACTCTTTTGTTCTATTGTCATGATTGAGTTTTGTTCTAAATGACTATAAACTCTGTCGGCATCAATTCCAGTATAAAGTTATACATTGCTGGAAGGCAAGTTATCAACCTATAGTTTTTTGGATAGCTTGCAGGTTCACTCTTAAGGAGGAGTATTGTTTTTTTCTGTTATTAACCTGGTTGGTGTCTGTTCAGGGTATGCATATAAGTAGTTCTTACTTAGGGTTCATTTTTGTGTAATGATCTTATTACTTTTAGCCGGTAGTTAGGTACTGCATCCAGGCCTGGGATTTTCCATTTAGGAGCTTTTCTTAATTTTGTTTCAGTTTCTCTGCCTGTTACTTCATCCCATTTCATATTCTTTACATTTTAACTTCTTACTGTTTCTTTTACTTAGTTTATCCATTCGGCATCCTTATTATGTTCCACAGAGTCTTTATATATATATTTCTCCAAAGGAGACATGGCCAAGATGCTTCATTTTAACATCTGTGACAGGATTTTTACTAAATAACTTAAATAGAATGTTTCAGAACTTGATTGATTTACAGTTGAACATCTGCTGAATGATTTACTACAAAACTAAAAACTTTGAAACTATTTTAATTAATTTTTCCTGTCAAGAAAAGTAGAAAGAACTAATTGTCTCAGAATGAACCACTCTAACCCCAGTAAACAGGACAGTACTATGAAAAAAGACATACAGGCTATACTTAGTAACATCAGTGAGTTATCTGTAATGATAGATAAATTATAAAGCAAAATAGACAATTTTAAAGAGGAATGTAAAAAAACAAGTTGAAGTGCTGAGTGAATCTGTTAAATAACAGTCATCACAAATCTCAAGTATAGAAGAGGCAAACACCTGATTTTGATGGAAGAATACATGAAAACAAGAATAACACTGTATTTCTTCTAAAACAAATCAACTTATTATGGGAAAAAATACAAGACTTAGAGAACAGATCTAGAAGGAATACCATCAAGATTTATACCATTCCTGACTAAGAAGAGGGAGACAGTGCAATTCAATTCCTTAATATCTGGTTGCCTAAAACATTGAAACTACCTGTAGCTTTTTCCTTTCGCATTGAAAGGGCACATAGATTACTTTCTACCTCATATTTAAAAAAGCCACCTTCACCAAGGTCAGTGATCATAAGATTTTTTTCAAGTCACCAATTCCTTGGTAACCTGATTCCTGACTTGACTCATCTCTCAGATGCCTACACTCTTCTTCACTATCCCTAATTAAGTATTCATCCTAAATTACAGCGCAGTGTGCCTCATCCTGCCTCACATGGTAAAATAATTGTGTATGTGTAGACTATTATAATCTGTCTGATATACTGAATACCTTTCTATGCATCCAAGTCTTCCATAAAATCTAACTATATATTGTCTATGTTATGTCTGACTCTTCTGCCATTACTCGTGTGTATTGTTATATGCTGTTTTTAACTTTCTAAACAAATTCTTTATTATGTATATTGTTTAGAGGTTTTCTCCCCAGGCCTCCACTGAAAATGGGTTCACACCAGCCCAATGGACCTTTATGGTTAACAAAAGCAAATAAATAAACAAATACATAAATAAATAAATAAACAAATACATAAATCAAGATAAGGATTTAGTCTTAAAAGCTGCATGGACTAATTATTCAGTTAAAATTAAAGAAAATAGTATATGATTTGAAAATATGTCAAAGAGAAATGAATCTGTGCTACTTGTTAAAACGTTAAAAAAAACAATATTAAAGCACAAATTTTATTTCCAGCAAAAATAAGGATTCAAATTCCAGAAGGGGAAAAAGATTTTTAACACCTTGGAAGGTGCAATGGACTTTATACACAAAAATAAAATCCTAGAAAAAAAAACAGAAGAAATGGACTGGAATCTATCAATATCTTTGAAGAAAATTGCAACAAGTGATGGCTGGTGATTAAAAGAAAAAAAAACAGTAAAACAATGACATACAGATGAAAATCAATGTATTTCATGGTTATGAATTATTATTAATGTAAAGAAGTGCTTGAATACTTATGAATAGGTGCTGAATATTAACTTTTACAAGGTAATTATCTTTTTCTCTTTCCCTACTTCAAATGGTTACTAGTTACCTTTTTAAAATGTTAAAGTTTGATTCATTTAGCTATATATGAACTTAAAGCCACTTATTTTTATTTAGAGTTTAACAGGTTAAACTATTCATTTTATTTAAAGTTAATCGTTATTATGATGAAACTTATGTTAGGAGGCACACTTTCTGTTCTCTTGGCATAACTGAGTAATGTATTAAATATAATATAAGATGCAACATATGGCACTAAAGGGTTATGTTAAGTTACATTATGGGTTCTTAAAATGATCCAGTACTGTGCTACTGATAGTATACTTGAAATGCAATAGCACCCAGGAAAGGCATGCTGTGTTATAAACAAAGTATAAAAATATAGTGTTTTGCACATATAAAAGTTACTTTTGGAATGATATTAAATAATTAGAGTAACATTCACACTTTTACAAGTTAAACCTGGATCACACATAACTGTCATTCTTTTAATGCAAATGTATATGCTATGTCTCCTTTAAAATGACAGTCGTCATTATATTAAACATCTCAAACACATAGTGCTTGCTAAATCACTAAATGTTATTTCCTTGAGTGAAATGGCTTTTAGTGGTTGTGATACTTTGAGATGGCTTTTGTTGTTTTTTTTTTTTTTTTGGTAGTTTGAAGGGGTGTGAGGGATTGTGTGTGTAGTGTGGAGGTGGCTTGGATTCACTTGTGAGCATTTTGTATGAATCGTAATTGATGGACTGTTCATTTTCAAGCTCTTATCATAGAAAACCATCCTGAAACAACTTAGAGTCATGAGCACTTTTGTGATGCTGCAGGAGTTCTGAAAATTCTGTCCAGATTGCTTCTTCCTGCCTAAAAGCAAATAATCACAATATTTTGAATCATATGCTAAGATGTCATAGAATACAAGTTAAATAATAAACAAAAGATAGTGAATTGCATTCTAAACCAGCGTCAGTTATTACATAGTTCTGAATGCTTGCTACTGATAGTATACTTGACAGAATCACACCCATGAAAGTTATGCTATGTATAAACAAAGTTTAAAAAATATTGTTTCTTGGATATATAAAAATTATTATTGGAATGTTATCAAATAATTAGAGTAACATTTGCACTTTTACAAGTTAAACCTGTATCACACATAACTGCCATTCTTTTAATGCAAGTTTATATGCTATATCTCCTTTAAAAAAATGACAGTCTGCTTTATATTATTTATTTATTTATTTATTTCCAGTTTGATTACCGGGGAAGTCCACTGGGTCAACCTGGCCCATTTTCAGTGGAGGCCCAGGGTCAAAAGCTCCGAGAATGCATTGAAAAAACAGTTTACATACTAAAGTTTACATACACATAGAAAAAACAGTTTACATACTAAATTTGCAAGAAAAAAAAATTACATACATGATTTACAAGAAATGTAAGCAAGGTATGAGAATGCATTAGTAGTTTACAAATATGATTACAAGAAATACAATCTTGTACCAGATAATTCTGTAGAACAGATTAAAATTAAGCTTTTTCATTGAGTATAGGAAGCAGAAATTCACTGAAAGTACGTGTTAAGGTTGTACTGATATTTGACATGATTAGTTTGGATCCACAAAAGATAGTGAAATATGCTTTACATGCACAAATTGAGTAGAAAGAAGTACTCTATATTTACAATATTTACATGTGTTGTTGAGCAAATATAGCTCTGGGAGTGGAAGAAGTAGCGAGAGGGATAAAGCAGTGGGATTGCTGGGAGATTTGATAGAGTTGAAAGAAAGTGCCTGAGGGAGGTATAGAGGGCTTATGTACCAGTAGGAGGAGACTCCTGTGGCTTGAAGTGATCAAAGCTCATGTAGGGAGGAGACAAGGGCATTTCCATTTAGTAGACAGATATGTGAAAAGCTGGGCCTTGAAATTTTCATAGTTTGGGATGGTTCTTAGTGACTGAGGAAGGGTATTCCATTTTATGCCTAGAGCATAGGTGAGGAGCAGTTGGCCAGCAGGATGTTTGGGTTTATGGATAGCTATTAAGTTCTGATGTTCAGATCTAAGGGTTCTGTTGGGAAAAAAGGGGGGAAGGATGTTAGTTAGAGTGGGGCATTTTGCAGGCTGAAATATGAGAGCATGTGCTATAGAGTTGTAGGTAATCTAGGTGGTTTGGTAGTTCTAGCCAGTTCAGGGATTATAGGGTGAGGCAGTGGTGAGTGGAATTTTTTGATTTGGAGGCAAATGTAGAGATTTTATTGTAGCAGCTTTCTAAATTGGAGGAAATGGAGGAGGACAGGTTGGTTAGGAGAGGAGCACCATATAGTAAGGAATGATTTGAGGTTGTAGAGGAGGACAGGTTAGGAGAGGAGCACCATATAGTAAGGAAAGATTTGAGGTAGTAGAGGAGGACAGGTTAGGAGAGGAGCACCATATAGTAAGGAAGGAAGGAGAACAGTAGAGGCCAGAGTGAGCCTAGTTGTGTTAGAGAGAAAGTGATTGTTCCTAATTAACATAACTAGCTTTTGGTGGGTCTTTTTAATGTTTTGTTGTACATGTATATCGAACTTTAAGTGTTCATCAACTATTATTCCTAGCAGTTTAGCGGAGGGGACGACTTCTATAGGTGAGTTGGTTTGGCTAAGAATTTTGAAGTAATTTTTATTGAAGGAATAGTTCTTAGTGGGTGGGAACAATAGAAGTTTGAATTTACTTGCATTAAGAGATAGGTGGTTTTGGTGCATCCAGTTTTCAGTTTCTGAGAAAGCAGTTTGGGATTTTGACATCAGCTCTTGGAGGTTACTGGCAGAGCAGACTAGGGTTGAGTCATCCATGTATTGGATGATTTTGGTATCAGGAATAGCAGTATGGAAGTTATTGATGGAGATGTTGAATACCATAGGTCTGAGGATGGATCCTTGTGGGACACAGGTAGGGGTGGGTAAGAAGGAAGAGATAGTGTTTTTCCATTTGACAGCCTGTCATCTGTCTGATAGGTAGCTGGAGAACCAAGATAGAGTTTTAGGTGAGATGTGAAGATTTGAGAGATGACAAAGAAGATGGTTGTGGGAGATAGTGTCAAATGCCTTCGATAGATCAAGAAAAACAGTAGAAACTAGCTGTCCTGAATCATGGGCTTGGTTGACAGTATCTATGAAAGAAATTAAGGTGGTTATGGTGCTGTGGCCAGGGCGGAAGCCATGCTAAGTAGGTGTGAGGAGATTTTTATGGGTCAGGAATGGCATAAGTTGGAGGTGGATGCACTTTTCAAGGATTTTAGAAATAGGGGAGAGTAAGGCAATGGGGCAGAAATTTGAGATAAAGGTATTTTTCCCTCTCTTATGGAGAGGGAGAATGAAGAGTGCCAGAGTTTGGGGGCATAGGATTCTTTTATTGATCTGTTTATTATTATACTGATTCGGAGAGCAATGCCATCTGCAGCGTGTTTTAGAAAGGATGATGGAATGTTGTTGGGTGCATTAGAGCAGGGCTTAAGTTTGGATAGGAGTTTTTTATGAGAGTTATGGAGACAGATTTTAGCTTGAACAGAGGAGGAAGGTTATTTGGTGGGTTTGGGGGGGGTAGGGTGAAGGGTAGCTGGGTTATTGTTGGGAAAAGATCTTGTGATGGAAGAGATGGTTTTGATGAAAAAGGAGTTGAATTTAGAGCTGAGTCGAAAGTCAGTTTTCTGTGGGTTGGGACAGGGATTTGTTTTTGAGCCTGGATGGAGAAGTGAGTTTATTGACTTCCGGAATTGTTTAGGGTTGTTATAGTTATTTGACTGGAGCTTAGTATAGTAGTTTTTTTTTGTCCTTGTTGATTAGCTTTTTTGTGAGATTACTGAGCTGTTTATAATGAAGCAAGGTATTAGGTAGATTTTTTTTTTGGTTTGTCCCTTTTGTTTGGTCTCTTTGGAGAGCCAGGAAACTATTAGTTTTGATTCTTTTGTTTCTAAAGGGAGCTATGGAGTTTAAAGTGTCGAGGAAGACAGAGTTAAAGTGGTCAATAGCTTTATCGAGGGGAAGGGTATTTAAAATATGCCAGTTCATTTGTTTGAATATATTTGAGAAAGTAGTAGGGTGGAAGTTGCGAAGGTTGCGAGTAAGGATATATTGATGTTGGTATGGAGAAAAGTTAGTGGAACAATGAATGACGGCTGGGACATATTCGCTAATGGTATCAGGAGTAGTGCTGGAGTTGGTTATTTTATTAGGATTGGAGACTAGGATCCAGTCTAAGGTGGATCCAGGAGGATTAATTTTGTTAGGCCGGGTTATAGAGGATAGTCTGAGTGAAGTCGTAGAGGTTGATGGATAGGGAAGGAAAGGGGCTGTTGAGTTTGTTCCAATCAATATTTACATCTCCTAAGATGTAAGTCTCATAGTTAATTTTTGTGGAAGCCCACAGGATAATTTCTTCAAGTATTGATATATTATTACCAGGAGAGATATAGAGGACAATGAAGCAGATGTTTTTGTGCTTGTTTAGTTTTAGTAGTCCAGTGGTTAGTTCAGTGTTCTGGACTTGGGGGATTGGAATTTGGAGGGATATTAAGGTGAGCATATTCGAATAGACTAAGGTGGTGCCACCACCTTTTTTAACTACTTGGTCATTTCTGAGAATATGGAATCCAGGAGGTAGAATTTCTGAGTTGGAAATGGAGGGTTTGAGCTAGGTTTTAGAGATGGCTAGGATGTCAGGTTGGTTATGGCTTAGCCAGGTGTAGAATTAGTGAGATTTATTGGTAAGACTCTGAGTGTTCATTGTGAAGATATTTAGGGTATTAAGAGAGGTGGAAAAAGTTATGTGGTTGGTGTTGTTGTTACAGGTTATGGGACCAGGGTTGGGATGTATGTTGCCCGCTTGGAATGGTTTATTAAAGAAGACGTCCTTTCACCATTTTGGCTTGCATGGAGTAGAATTGGGAAAATTAAAGATAGGAGTTGGTGACACTATCTTGGCTTTAGTGAAGAAGATTTTAGGATGAAAAAGGAGCAAAGGGTTCAATTGAATAAGGGAAAGGGAGATAGAGTGGAAATGGAGGAGAGAGTGAGGGTACAGGAGAGTAAGTAAGGAGGTTGTTTTAGTTGATAGTATTGGACAGGCATAGGAGGTATAAGAGGTGGCTTGGTATAAGGGAATTAGTAGCAGAAGTAGGTAGGGGTGCGGAGGATCTGGTGATGTAAGGAGAACATGTCAGAGGGGAGAAAGGTAGAGAAATATGGGTTATAAAGAGAGAGAAGTATGGAGATTTAAGAGGGAGAAGTATGGATTATAAAGGAAATTGATGGTAATGACTGTGACTAATGTGTTGTAAAGTAATAGAGTTATTATGGGAATAGAGGGAGTATGTAATAAGGTTTAGGGTTATACTGGGAATCTGAGAAGAGAGGGAGAAGGTGTAGGTATAAGGGAGGGATGCAACTGTAGAAGTGTATGTGGGAGGGTTATGTGAGGGAGTGGTAATGAGGAGAGGAAAGGAATTGGATGATTAAGCTGAGAGGGTATGGTAAGGAGAGAATAAAGCTAAGAGTGTTGGGGTGGGTGGAATTTGGGGGTAGGGTAGGGGAGCAGAGTGAGCCCACAGGGCAAATGGAGCAGGTTAGAGCAGAGAAGACAGAGCGGGCAGCAGAAAACAATCAGTGAAGCAGAAAGCAGTGCCCAAGGTAAGGGGGCACAGGAGATGTGCATTAGGTCACAAAGTATCTAAGGTAGAGAGAAGCAGAGAAATACACAGGGGTTTAGAGCTAAGCAGGATAGTGGGAGTTGTTAGGAAAAAAAGCTATACTTGCTAGGGAGGGGTGGGATGGAGCCTAGAGAGCTTGGAGGGAGATGGTAGGCTGCTACCAGGCACACGCTGAGTCAGATAACAACCATTAGGGATTACAAATGATTTACACAAATAGGATACATGCAAGCTAGCTGTAATACTTAAGGGGTGGCAGAATAGTTGCAGGAGTCACTACTGGGATCCCTTGGTAGTTCTTTCAAGATTCCTTGATGGATCGTTCAGGGTACGATGCCCAGGTACTATATGGAACAGGGTGATACACCTGGGGTGGATGAGATGTAGCTATTTGGAGCTGTAGAAGGAACAATAAGTAGTTAGAGACAGGAGTGTAACAAATCAGTCAGTGACCTGTAAGCTATTTAGTTAGTTTAGAAATAGTAGTAAGTAAACTAGGGGGGGGGGGGTGGAGAAATAGGGTGTGTGTAAGCAGCAACCTGTGAATAAATGGGAATGTAGTAAGCAGAAAAAGATATAAAAGCAGAGTGAATACACACTAAGACATTCAATATCAAACAGCAAATTCTACAGTTTCAATTTCAGCCCACACAGATAGTGCTTACTGAATCATTAAATGTTATTTCTTTAAATACAATAGTTTGTTAGTGATTAACACACTTTGAAATGTTTTTTGGTTTTTATAGTAGTTTGGAAGAGTTTGTAGGATTGATGTATAATGTGGTGGTGGCTTGGAGTCTGAATGTTTTTGTGTGAATTGTTCATAGGTTCATAGGTAGATACTAGGATATCGACCCAAGAGCCTATGTAAGCCTAGCCAACAAGGTTCCCTGGCTTACGCCACCCAAGAAAGTTATTTGCCTGTGCCACTGTTGAGCAGAGACACAGAAGTGATCCCTGGGGTGTATTTCCTATTTCCCATCCACTCATCAAGATTTTTCTTAAAGAGTGCTAATGAAGAACTTTGCTTGACATAGATGGGTAGCCTGTTCCAGAGTATGGGAAGTCTCTGGGACAGGAATATATCCCACCAGCATTTCATGTAGACATGTAGCTGATAAAGTGTTCATTTGTAATCTCTTCTCATGAGGACCAGTTTGAAGCAGTTTAATTATGGTCATAAACACCTTTGTGGCGTCTATATCACTTTGTCGAGGTGACTAACAATGAAATCCCTATTTGTCAAATGTAATCCATCAAAAGCTAAATCCATCAAATGTTCATTTATACAAAATTTTCCCAGGGGAAAAACCTAGTGGGCCAAGCTAGCAACCATTACAAAAATCACATTATTTAAAACCCACCCAGGTGGGGTGCTGCTCTCTCCAAACCCCCTAACTAAATATACCAACTCCAAGATCACACTAAAGTGAGGAAAAGGGCAAATTCCCAATGATGGCCAACTAGTTTTTTTTTCCCCTGGGAAAAAATATGTGTAAATGAATACTCAATGGATTTAGCTTTTGATGGATTAAGTTAGATGAATAGAGATTCAATGGTTAGTCGCTTCGATTAAGTGATATAGACCCCTTTTGTGATGCTGCAGGAGTTCTTAACATTCTAAGAACTGTCCAAGTTACTACCTCCTGTCTAAAAGTAAATAATCATAATATTTTGAATCATATGCTAAGATGTCACTGAATACAAGTTATATAATAAGCAAAAGACAGTGAATTGCATTCTAAACCAGCGTCAGTTATTACATAGTTCTGAATGCTTGCAGTATACCAAAGGGATAGTTTATGTACTAGCCTATAGAGTGACACTTCTAATAAAAAGAGTCTGTATTATAAGTTCAAAGTCTGAAAACTTAGAATCTCATATGATCGATGTCATATGAGCGAAGTTTTCAAACATCGAACATTTCAATGGGGATCACCATAGGGAATATTTCCCTTCACTTCAATGTAGTGGGATCTCAGAGTTGGTATATTTAAGTAGCGGGGGTGTGCGGGGTGCAGGGGAGCTTGCCCCCCTGCATAGAGCATTCAGGTAGGTTTTTTTATTTTTCGTTTGTTTATATTTTATGGTCGATGTTTGAAAACTTCACTCATATGGAGTCGATCATATGAGATTCAAAGTTTTCAGACTTCAAATATATAATATAAACCCTAATAAAAAATGTAGGATTGTGTTTCTCTGTTATTGTCTAATTTTAATGATAACAATATTTAATATCTCCTAACAATTTATTAGGAAGTTTTGAATTTTAAAAAGAAGATTTCCAGATGTTTTTCCAGATACTATCAGACATAACATTCAAGGAAAAACTAGGACTGATTCTAACAGTAGTACTAGATTAAAGAGTGCCAAATATATAAGGGTAAATATAATTGTTCTCATCTATGATACGCTACACTAGGATTATAGCTAAAATGTAAAACCTAGGAATAGAGAAATAGTACAAGACATAGTATGCAGACAGAAATATAAAGATATCAGAATAAGTAAACATATATATAGTTAAAGAATGTAAGCATGCTTGGAAAGAAGGAAGGATGGCATAGTAGTTAAAGTGTTTACTTTATAAGCGCAAGGTGCAAGGTTTGATTCTCGCACAGGGCAATTGGCTGAGTTTGGAATAGCTTACAAGGACAGTTAGCCTGGTTCTTACTTATAATCCTATGAACAACTTTACACAGTGTATATAAAAGAAAAAATATAAAATCATCTGACCTACAAATTAATAAATATGAAAATAACAACTAACCTCCTCCCTACAGAAGACCAGGAGATAGTGTGAGGTACAGGAAAAGATTATTGTAGAGATATTCAGTTGGGGAAACTTATAATAAAGATTCTAAATACCTGTTTAACTCTATTTATTCATAATAACTCACTGACGAGATTTTTAAAAATGATGCATACTAAAAATATGAGATACATTAATATGAACCAGAAGCATGGGATAATCCCTGTCGAATGGAGAGCTTGAGAAGTAGCTTTTTCATCTTTTTCAACAAACTAGGAACATGTTATTCCATGGTAGAATGTTTTAGGGTTATGTCATTAGGTCATTTTTTATTTGTTTCAAATGTTTTGTCCATAGCTGAAGATTTCATATCATGATATATAAAGTATATAATAAGATTTTTACATAAATGTGATTTTATTATACTTATATTTTCCCTCTTATATAAATGTCTAATTCAAATGCATATATATTAAAATAAATGGATTGAATGATCCAGTAAAGATGGACCCCAGGATTCATGAAGCTCGGTGTAAGGCCTGTGTAAGGCCTGCACCGGCCATGCGGCATATAAATGGTGTAGTAGTGCCATATGCATATTAATGAAGGTGCGCTGCCACCACATCCACGTGCATAGGACACGTGCGCGAGTGCATGGGGCATTACTAAGCTGCGCCCGGAGGCGTGTCAATGTCGGCTGGCGATGAGCAACCTAAACTGCTGAATATTATAGCCTGCCTGCAATAGTAATCGCACCTATCAGTGTCCGTGGATAATGAAACGTATGCAAAGCATGCAAGACAGTTCCCGGCCACACAAAATGGAGAACCAAACAGAAATGCACGCAGCACAATATGAGTTTCCGTCCATGGAACAAATGATATTCAAAATCGTGTGTCCATAACCAGCAGTCCCACAGTGTTAGTGATAGTACACAGCTGGGCAGTTGTGGCTATATAACAACCATAAAGAAACCTGACAGTCCAAATTGTATACCAAACAAACACAAACATATGTATATTTAAATGTGCTATACACATGAACAGGAACGTAACCGGCACATACACATAGGATGCTATATGCGGAACTGGGATATCCAAAAGCAGAACCCATGCATGCAAATGCAATACGCAACAACCCCTGTATAGCACATAACCCGCACCCATGTCCGAATGTCCACCAAATCCAGCTACCAGCCTTGAGCAGCCGTACACCTACACATAGCAGGTATTCCCTATATGTAGTAGGAAGTATCATCCTAGGCAGTGTCAGGATTGCAAATATGTATGCCACATTTGTAAACATCCCATCACAGTTACGTAAATCCAAATGCCTGCGCATTCATGTTTCGGCAAAATGTGTGGGATAAGTAACCTGTTGAAACCCCAGAGTTGTTTACACGCCACGGTGTCCAGTACTGTACACATCTGGAAAAAACATGTATCGTGTAGTCACGGTACTGTTCAGTGTCTACACAGACATGCAAAACATACTACGCAGGATGGAACAGCTGTCCACCATGCAGGTCTCCCCACTAGGGTTGCCACCTGTTCAGATGCCCAAGGTGGGACATCCCTTGTAGAAATGTGAGAATTTGCAGGATAAAACATACCCACGGCCAGTGCAAAGGACAGAATTACACTTGTTTGCCAAGATAAAAGCTTATGTCATAGCATGTGAATAGCTTATGCTAACCCAAATAATAGTTATGTGTTTCAGATACAAAATACCTGTATCAAGCAACTATTAAAGAAAATAAGAAATATACCGGTGTCTTAAAATCACAAGACACTTGCCATGTCTTAGGTGTCATCACAGGACACAACTGTCCAAAGTGGGACTTCCCCTCGCAAAGAGGAAGAGGTGGTAACCCTACTCCCCACTGAATTATCGACAGTATATATTCAACCCAATCACATACCGACACCACCACTCAACCTATTACAGCAACAAAATCTGGACAAAGCCTAAAATGACGGGTGGACAAATAGGGATAGATGTAAGTACTGCTCTCACAAACTTCGAAAGTTCACAGAATAATAGTATGTACATTAGCATGAAATGTTGTGAAGGATGTGGGTAGTCCCAGTATTACAGAGGTCCGTACATTTTTACTGTAACAAACCTTCACATATGTTTACTGTACTACTGCATACCTGTAGTTAATTCATAGCTAATTCATGTCCAAAATAATAATCCTCGTATGAATGAATACAGGAAATAGTCAAATGTGAATTTGAACACCACTCACCGTGGATAATGTATTGTAACCACCCCCACCCATATTATGTATTGCCAACATTATAAGCTGCTGACAGGTGCCCAAACACCTGTGTCTGTAAACACAGGTAAAATAATGTGAATGGGAACATCAACACCATGGATTATGTATTGTAACTACCCCCACCCATATTATGTATTGCCAACATTATAAGCTGCTGACAGGTGCCCAAACACCTGTGTCTGTAAACACAGATAAAATGTTTAAAATGGACAAACTCTGTCCATGTGCTTTGTCTGACATTTGAACATGGTTAGGTCAATTCCGTTCACCAGGCAGACAAGCCTAAACCCAGATCACCACATGAACACCCTGACAATTAAAGACTTGTATGTGTCAGGACTATAAGCCTTGGGGTTCTGAATATCCCTGCAGTGATGAAATATGCAGTTTGGGTCCAGAGCAGTAGGGAATAGGGAATGTGTAATATGTAGTACCGCATTTCTCCCAGCAGGAGAATGGATACCTGTGTCGTAAGTGAAGTGGTGAGGCATATGTTAATGTAGCTATGTACTATAGGTATGCATATAAATGAGTCAGAACACCAAACGTATAGTGGTTACAGCATCCGGCCAACGTGAATGCAGTCCTGGTTCAACTACGACTACAGCACATATATAATGTTAAAGTGTAATGAATGCGTCTGTGCTGTACAGACATTTAAATATGTAAAGGTGAACGTGTGTTTCGCATATGTCCGTTAACCGGATTACAGATATTTTACTGGTACTGTCACAAGTAATAAAGCCCACATAAGCACAAAGACTTAGTAAACATATGTAACCCACAATAAGGATATGCATGTGCGCCTGCGCGTAACCCACAATAAGAAAATGCAAGTACGCCTGTGCGTGTGTAATCCGCTCACAGCATAGCAAATAAATGCTGGTTTCTACACGTAATGTCTATATATGGATATATACATTTGTGTATAGATATATATATCCACAGCCTTAAACTAAATAAATATATGAAATAAAGAATGTACAGACATATATATATATATATATATATATATATATATATATATATATATATATATATATATATATATATATATATATATATATATATATATATATATATATATATATATATACTTATATACATACACTCAAACACATACAACATCAATTGATATATACCTAACAAAACAAATGTCCTCATAGATATAACACATGTACATAAATAGGTTACACCATAGCTAGTATGGATACACATAACAGACATGCAATTAAGGTAAATACACTGCTGCTCTCAAAACTACTGCCCGGAAAGTATCAGTGTGCCAGATCTGTAAGTCCTACTCTTTAAACATGGATATAGGTGTCCTTTGCAGGACTCCAAAAATAGTGAATCTATAAATGCACTGTCCTGTAATGATTGCTGCAAAGAAGTGTCATCCGCAACTACAATATAGCTGTACATGCAACAGTAGCTTGTGCAAGTGTAATAACACATGGGTTGACAGAATGTAAGACATATGTACCGACATGCGGAGAGTGGATAGTGCTTAGAAGTGTCATCATAATTTATTATCGCTCACATTAAATATGTGTTATGACTACTGTGGAGGGGTGTCAGGTCTGGGAATCAAGTGTATGCAATAATGGGCCTAGGTGCCTAGGTGTTGGTTGGCACAGATTTATGAGGTCCGCCCCATGGGAGTGATTAATATACCTATGTGGGTATAGCAGACGCCTCTAACTTCCTAAAATGAAGAACCCATCTACTGGATATCGTGTAAACTATTGGGGGAAGATGTAGGGAGTTATATTAGTGTCACGTAAGCGATTATCATGGACGTACATGCATACAAATAAGATGGTAACCATACCTCTCAATCAGAATAAGACATCTGGACAAAGGCATTTTAAAATAAGTACAAATAGGGAATATCTCAAATATTCCTCTTACAAAGTCAGAACGTGGATAGAATAATGGATCAGTCAATAGTATGAATGTTTTGAGGGTTATTAATTGTAAACAACAAATGTCTGTCATTATTGTCTAACCCCACAGTCCCAAATGACTTCCCACTAAATTACCAGAAAGGCACAATATTATTAAAAAAGGAACAAAATCAGACGTCTAAGTTCGGGGCATTTACCCAAAATGTGTACAGTTGAGAGGTATGAAGGTAACCCTGACCTAAATAAATGTACAGAACTAATGCGATTAGGTGGACAGGTGTGAAGAAAGATGTGATGACAAATGACAAAACATGCATAAGTCAAAAGCATGTACCTCGACAAATCTGGATGAATACTAATGCCCTGTGATAGTCAATGTGGAAGGTTAATAGAAACAACATAAATGTGTCCCTCAGGGTGCTATGCAGTGTCCCCGAGACAGTGTTCAGTCTCCCACACACGCATGTGAGTTCTGCCACTGATGGAAAGCGCAAATACCGGCGAACACATAAGGTAGATGATAGCAGAATATGTTTTGATCAGCACCTGTTGGCTTTTGTGAGGAACACAACACTCTGGGCGGGTGTGTCCTACAAAAGGAATGTAATGGCATCTGGCCTGTCATTTCTCCATATATTGTGTGTAGTGGTGTAATAAAATGACATATCTTGTATCAGAAACAGATACATGTTATAGGAAACAGTATCATCGACTATACCACTACAAGACAAATTTGAAGGTATGAAAAGTGCTGAAGTAGTCAGTTTAGTATTGACCGCAGGTATGTGTGGACTTGTCAAATGTCACAGCTGTACATATAGTTCCTATAGGGCTGTCACCTCTACAAATGATGAAAGTGGGAGGTGCTCTGTAGAAATGACAGACGTAGCAGGTCAAAACATACCTACAGCCATGCTTATTCCACAAATAGACATATTAGCACACATCAAAGCTTAGGCCAGGATTCACGAAGCTTTGGTCGGTGTACGAGTAGAGTAAGAGTAGAGCAAGGCAAGATGTCCACCGAGCTATTCAGCAATATCCTGTAGGGGATGGAACATAGCCCCTCAAACGAACGTTGCACGGACAATGTTAGGATATGCAAATTACCCCATTTGTAGGTGAAAGCTATGCAAATGATGTAAAATATGCGATACATGAAACAGTAAGCTGTCCGTGCAAGAGTAGAGGTATGTGCAGAAATCTACACGGATGTTAACCGAGTAACGTTCTGCAAGTAGCTAAACAGAGCAATGTCATCTGCAAATAAAGTATGGTTTAGTTGAAGAAGCATGCCAATGGCCAAATATAAGGCCAGTGGCATGTATTCCCATTGGAAATTAATAAAACTCTAGTTGTCATCCCCCGATCTCCGAGTACACGCTGTGCATACAAAACAAGACAAATATGTAAAATATACATACAAATTATAATGTCAGTTAAAAGTTATTGCGTCATGCAGGTGAATGGCAAGCTGAAGACAACATGGCTACTGAGTAGTGGTTGCTATGTGTGGAAGCGCACACTCAGAGATGTAACCAAGCATTAGTAGGCAATCCTATGCAATTGAGGCTGAGGATAGTGAAGCACAATTTGTCATGCCATATGGGCCAAGCCTCTACAGTGTAAGAGTAGGTGAAGGGGACTATCAGCGTAGAAGATAGGTGACATCATGAGTGTGTATGTATAAAACACTGTAATCTTATTGGAGCAGTGTGTCACATGTCTGCTGTCAGTGACTCATCAGTGGAAGAGGCGTGTTATGATTTATCCTAGGTAAAGTCAGTAAACTGACGGTGTACGCCATGGATATCACTGAAGTTCCTTGCAAACCTGGTGAAGTGTGTTTGCGCCCGTGCAAGCCTGTAAGCCCGAGTAAGCATGTGTGCATGTGTGTCAGCCTGTGTGCGTGACTTGAAGAATGAGTAAGCTACTGTAAGATTGGTGAAGCCCGTGTAATGTTGTGTAAGCCAGTGTAAGTGTTTGTACGCATGTATAAGCCTGTGTGTGCACGTGGAAGCAGATATGCACTTCACTGTGCTCCTATGCGTGGCGCCGCTCACTGTGGACACAAACAGTGAAAAGGAAGGTAAACAAATAGCAGTAAGTTAACCAAGGAGAACTACCACAGCTAGCAGGTGAAAACAATCAGACTGAGTATATTACACAGCCAGTACAGTAGGCCAGCACAGCACAGCACGTACAACTCTACAAACAGTAGTCCATCATGTTATTCTCAGACACACTGCAACACTGTAGTATACTAAGAGAAGTGCAAACTGTAAAAGCTTAACTGAGACAACATAATGTTAGGGGCTGCCATTGCTATTATATGTCAACATATGCAACATGTGGAGGGTTGTGCCAATGTGAATGCTGCTCAGCATCACACAGTGAGTAGACAGAGAGGACTGTGCAGGCACAGGGAAAACTACCAGGGGCTACATGAGCTGGAGATAGTAGAGCGCTATACAGTGGACAGAGACCTCCTGCAGAAGATTGTGGATCTGTGCAGGCCATGTCTCACACACAGACCCAACAGAGGGAAACCTATCCCAGTAGAAACCAAGGTATGTGTTGCCCTAAGGATACCAGCAACAGGTACCTTCCAGAGATCAACTGGTGATATGATGTGGAGTTTACAAACATCAGCATCCAGGGTACTGCACCAGGTCATGAATGCCATGTCAGCACATGTCAGTGATGATGTATATATCCCCAATTCCCGTAAGGTATTGGGCAGCAATATGTGTCGTTTCCACACAATAGTGGAATACCCTAAGTACTGTGTGCAATACACTGCACACACATATGCATCAAAGCACCAGCCAGTGAGTGTGGTAGGGCCTACATCATCCACAAGGGCTTCCCCTCCATGAAGTGGTGGTTTGTGTGTGATGGCCAGCCAGTAATAATGAATGTGTGTGCTGGATGCCCTGGAAGCTGCAATGCTTCTGATATGTGGCATCTGACGCAGCTGTACAAAACATTTGGCAATGGGGACAACCCTCATGGTCACCTAGTGGGGGATGCCGGATGTGCAGTTCAACTGTGGCTGATGACATACATCAGAAATGCACACACACATGAACAGGAATGCCATAATGAGGCACACACACATACATAAACCTTACTCTAGCATGTGTTTGAGTCGCTCAAGTCACAGTTCTGGTGCCTGGACACATCTGGTGGAGCATCACCGCACTTGTCAACTACATGTATCAGAATTGTCTGTGGCCTAGGTCATCTGTGTCACACACACACACACATACACACACACACACACACACACACACACACACACACACACACACACACACACAACAGTTTATATACATAGTGTGAGTGACTGTTCATGTATGTGTAATACTGCAGAATAGTTCAAACACAGCAAAGTATGTCAATAATGGACATTCATCATAGTTGTACAACAACCTTGGAGGATATGCATGCAGAATTCTCATTGCATATGTGATACAGTGATGTACTTCACAATACCATTGTAAATGCAAATATCAAATGACAAATGACATAGCACATATCTATATGTACACATTGTTACCCATTATACATATTGGGGTGTAGTACCTATGTGTTACTGTTGGTAAAGTATGCGTAGTAAATGTGGATAACTGACTCTGTTTAGCCTTATAGGTGTAGAGCATGGGTTGGATAACACATATCTGTCTGTATGATACCTTTGTGTAGACTAACTGTGTCATGTGCAGAATGCATTCTAGGCCACAGTATGAATTCCCAGATGTGGACAGGAATATCCCTATTGTCTTTGCTTGTAACTAACATGGCTACATGTCAAACAGTAATGGTCCCAGCAATGTGTGGCGGTCAATACCAGTGTGAACTGGTATAGTATAGTACATGTAGGATCCACATGCTACTGTGTGTCCTACATGTGTGGGTCAGTTGTAAAGATATCATATAACAATTGGTCATTCAGACTGTTGAGGTCGTGTCTACTACCATAATGCAAAACTATGACAGATAGTAACAGTATCACCCACAGCACCGTGTAAAACCATAGCAATCACACATGTGTAGACAAGTACAACAATATGTGTAGTATAATGCATACTGGCCACCAATAGAAAGTATGACGTGTTAACAGTGTGAAATACAGGGCATGTCACCATTCCAATGTGTCCACTATACATGTAGATGCAGACAGTGCACCTTCATCATGTTCACATATAGATACATGTAAATTTGTACTACACACATCTCACACGTACTGCACACTCTGTAACACATGCTGCCAATACTACACACATCAGTCAAATGGCACATGGATGGATAATACATCTTCAGAATTAACAGTGCTATACACTATACTACATTGATGATCATAGCTGGAATGTATCATGCCTGCTTACATACACCTAGAAGGAAATTACACTTTGTTTTAACAACATTGTAACATTATTACAGTGTTATGAAGCCACCCTGTGCATCAGCACCATGTTAGTCCATACCTGCATCAATGTTACACATTACAAGAGGTGGCACAGGTGTCATCATATGCACAGGGTATGTAGTTTCTTTTTCAGAGCCTGTCAGTGAACCAGCCCATCAACATGTATGCATTTGTGTGTGTGTGAGGGACAACAGGTTTTGCATGGCCCAATGTTGATGCAATGTGTGTGTGTGTTATGTGTTATCCCTAGCTGTTTGTTTTATGTGTGTCTCTGCATGTACACTGTTTCAACATGTGTCAGCCATATACTGGAGGTTGTGGGACAGTCACAGACTGTACCTGCCAGGCTGTACAGATCGCCATTCCTGGCCATGGACACCCCTCCATGCATTCAACCATAGTCCAGTCCTGCACCTGGTAATGTATACACATACATACATGGGGTCTGTATCACAACCTGTGGATAAACGGGTGTCAGTAATGTTAACCTGATTTGCATAGTATTGCCATGTAATGCATAGGTATATGAGCCATAGTCATCCTCCAACGTAATGACCACTGCTGACTGCTGCTGAGATGTGCACATGACCATTTAAAGGTGCTGTACTATCATTGTTTTCAATGTCCCTGGTAATACCCAGCAACAAAATAACTGGTCACTACACAACTATAACCCAGGATCACTACAGCACACAGTATGTGCAATATCACAGAGACATAGCACATTCAGATACATCCTAGGTGAACATGTACAGACAATGCAGCGCATTCAGTAGTGCTAATTCCCACCTACATATTACAAAGATATATATATATATATATATATAGATATACACACACACACACACACACACACACACACACACACACACACACACACACTTGGAAGGGCCGGGAGTTGAACATACACCTACCTACTTTAACACACTACAGCATTACGCATTTACAGAACGTGCTACCGATATTACTGAACACAGCACTCCCAGAGGCATACTTCTAGGTGGGTGACATCATCCGCAAAGGCAAAGACGCCGATAGGGAATGTATGTGTTGTGAGGCATCTAAAAGCATTACTGTGTCCCCAGGCAGCTGGAAACACACACACACACACACACACACACACACACACTTGGAAGGGCCGGGCGTTGAACATACACCTACCTACTCTAACACACTACAGCATTACGCATTTACAGAACACGCTACCGAGATTACTGAACACAGCACTCCCAGAGGCATACTTCTAGGTGGGTGACATCATCCACAAAGGCAAAGATGCTGATAGGGAATGTATGTGTTGTGAGGCATCTAAAAGCATTACTGTGTCCCCAGGCAGCTAAAAACACACACACACACACACACACACACACACACACACACACACACACACACTTGGAAGGGCCGGGAGTTGAACATACACCTACCTACTCTAACACACTACAGCATTACGCATTTACAGAACGCACTACCGAGATTACTGAACACAGTACTCCCAGAGGCATACTTCTAGGTGGGTGACATCATCCGCAAAGGCAAAGACGCCGATAGGGAATGTATGTGTTGTGAGGCATCTAGCATTACTGTGTCCCCAGGCAGCTGGAAACACACACACACACACACACACACACACACACACACACACACACACACACACACTTGGAAGGGCCGGGAGTTGAACATACACCTACCTACTCTAACACACTACAGCATTACGCACTTACAGAACGCGCTACCGAGATTACTGAACACAGCACTCCCAGAGGCATACTTCTAGGTGGGTGACATCATCCGCAAAGGCAAAGACGCCGATAGGGAATGTATGTGTTGTGAGGCATCTAGCATTAATGTGTCCCCAGGCAGCTGAAAACACACACACACACACACACACACACACACACACACACACACACACACTTGGAAGGGCCGGGAGTTGGACATACACCTACCTACTCTAACACACTACAGCATTACGCATTTACAGAACGCGCTACCAAGATTACTGAACACAGCACTCCCAGAGGCATACTTCTAGGTGGGTGACATCATCCGCAAAGGCAAAGACGCCGATAGGGAAGGTATGTGTTGTGAGGCATCTAAAAGCATTACTGTGTCCCCGGGCAGCTGGAAACACACACACACACACACACACACACACACACACACACACACACATACACTTGGAAGGGCCGGGAGTTGAACATACACCTACCTACTCAACACACTACAGTATTACGCATTTACAGAATGCGCTACCAAGATTACTGAACACAGCACTCCCAGAGGCATACTTCTAGGTGGGTGACATCATCCGCAAAGGCAAAGCATATTACTGTCCCAAGGTAGACGTACACAAACACGGCAGTGCTGTCATCAGGCCAACTAAATATCTACGGAGCACTGCAACACTAAATAGATACGGGATGCGCCACAGACAGTACACCCTTCGATAGAGCAACCAGTGTGTTCAATGTAGGCATCCATCGTGACATTGAAATTGGACATCTGTTGCCTGGATGACCACCATGGCTATACAGGATGTCAATGGCCATGCCCACATGCTTAGTATCACACGTCTGTTTGGAATGTACTGTGTGTCCATCTACAAAACGGCGTACTGGGCATGCTCACACACTTAGCAGTTGCAAAGGGCCATCTTGCATGCACACGGACTCTAATCATGGAAGGGCGCAGTGTTGAATGTACTATGTGTCCATCTACACAACGGCGTACAGGGCATGCTCACACACTTGCCATCTTGCATGCACACGGACTCTAATCACCAGTTGCAAAGGGCCATCTTGCATGCACACGGACTCTAATCATGGAAGGGCGCAGTGTGGAATGTACTGTGTGTCCATTTATACAACAGCGTACTGGGCATGCTCACACACTTAGCAGTTGCAAAGGGCCCACTTGCATGCACACGGACTCTAATCATGGAAGGGCGCAGTGTGGAATGTACTGTGTGGCCATCTACACAACGGCGTACTGGGCATGCTCACACACTTAGCAGTTGCAAACGGCCAACTTGCATGCACACGGACTCTAATCACGGAAGGGTGCAGTGTGGAATGTACTGTGTGTCCATCTACACAATGGCATACTGGGCATGCTCACAGACTTAGCAGTTGCAAAGGGCCATCTTGCATGCACATGGACTCTAATCACGGAAGGGCGCAGTGTGGAATGTACTGTGTGTCCATCTACACAACGGCGTACTGGGCATGCTCACACAGCAGTTGCAAAGGGCCAACTTGCATGCACACGGACTCTAATCACGGAAGGGTGCAGTGTGGAATGTGCTGTATGTCCATCTACACAACGGCGTACTGGGCATGCTCACACACTTAGCTGTTGCAAAGGGCAGTCTTGCATGCAGATGGAGTGTACACACAGAAGGGCACAGTAAGGTATAACTGCCCTCGTGCACATGGCGGTCATACATGCAGTGACCTGTACACACACAGCTGCCATCACAGCTGTCACAGGTGCAGGTCACACACATACACACTGCAGTGTACACTGTAGCTGTCAAGTCAGCACCATGTCGTTGGTGCAGCACTACACAGCCATACAGTCTCACAACACTATGTGAAACATGACCACTGGGCTGTACAGCGGTGTACACCAGCTGTGCAGAGTACACACGTACCAATAGGGATCCAACAGGTGTTATGCATTGCAATGATACCAGTATACATGAACAGGTCGGCTCAAGACATACCATGGCCCTTACACAGCTGTGACACCTGACTGTTGCTGTACACCAATGAACACACATCTGGGTATGTCATACATGTGATTGTGTGGATGTGTGCATGGACTGCACACACAACACATACATATATAGCCTTTGATGTACCTCATGCATAACACTGGCCTAATCAATGCTACACATGCAAATGGAAGTTGGGCCCATGTCTGTTGAATGCTCACACTACAGGGGGTAGCAGTGTTGACTGGGACACATACCCTTATACTGGTCACCTGTGACACCCGTGATATCATACCGCAGTCCATGTGTTATGTATGTCAACACACATGTCCAACAATAGCAATGCATACAAACATGGCAACAGGAGACACATGTGACATCTGTACTGTGCATGCAGCAAACATGCATGTGCAGTGGCCGATGTCCGTAACATAGTTGCACCTACCTATGACATGCAGACGCAATGCAGACCCATCATTGACACCTGTATACGGTGACATACAAACAGCACATATGGAGGGATGTGTGTACATAACATGGTGAACCACCAGTCTAGATGTATGTGTGCAGGGGGTGGCTCACAGTTGTGCCACATACCATCCTATCATGCCATGTGCAAACAGTACGCTATGTCGCTGTTACGTGACGGTGCTGACATAATGCATACACAGCGGTCAGGTGTTAACAACTATATGTCACATGGCACCTGTAACACCCACAACCTCCCGTGTGCATATAGCAGCACATTTGCCAGATATAGCGTTGGTACACATAATGCAATCAATACCGCTGCATGTCTATCAAAAATGTCATCATATGGCAGGTGTATCATTCCCAGCACTGCCATGTGTGTCCGAATGTGTGACCAGGGATGCCACATATCGCGGGGAATATGTCCCAGTTGCTACACATCCCTGTACACCATTGTAGAGATCTGTACATATGTCAGTGTGGGAAGCATGACGTTGGCCGGTGAGGTGCATCACACACGTCGGCTGTCTGTATACACATGTGGTCACCACAGTGTGTGGGTGTGTCTGTATGTATGTCTGGTGCTTGGTGTGAGGGTGTATGCTAATATACGGTGGGAAATGATCACTAACCCCACGTGGTGACTAACCCGTAATGGTGATGCATTGCACAACCCTGTTGATGCCATAGGTCCCAGCCATACTGGCTACCTGTGCATGTCCCTTCTCTGTGACACGTCGTGTGGGTGCATAGTACTGTGAGGGTGATGACCACACAGGCAAGGGTCCCCACCTGCACACTATGGGGTGTGCGTTATAGTGGTGTACACCCCGTGAATGCGGCCATGTTCCCGTACTGTTACAGGGTCCTACTGATGCCCAGTGTGGCCTCCAGTTACCAAGTGACACCTCACATCATCATTGGCCAGGCTGCTGTGTACAACCCCAGCACCATGTCACCATACCTGTAATGTGTCCTGCTATGTATGTCATGTCTCTGTCCAGTGTAGCCTGTGGCACCGACCACATGCGTCAGGTGCAGTATATGTGCGGACATCTGTGTCATGCTGGTGTGTCCAACAGTCAGGTTGAGGGTACATGTAGCATGCTGATATTGCCAGACGTGCCTGTGAGTAATCCACAGTTACACGTGGGGGACTGCAAACACTGCTACCTGTAGGCACATGCAAGTACACCATAGGAGGGAACCAGGGTATCACAACCAACATGGTGCTACAGATGTAACCGAGACACATACCGTGAACACATCACAATGCATGCTGCACCTGCACTACATGGTATGACTGGTGCATGTCAACAGTACACAACCTATGTCACATACATTTCTCTCAGTATTCACACACAAACACTGCAACATATACATCCCTCACTATGCATACACAGGTAATATTACATATACCTCTCACTATGCTGTTCACCCTGTGCATCAGAATATTTGTGCATAACCCTGCACCGATGGTGTGGATGACAGGGATGCGGCACAGGCTTCATCATATGCACAGGGTGATATGTTTGCCAGGGGCATAGGCTGCACCAATGGATAACATCATGTGTGTGTGTAAGGGCCGGTGAGTTGACTGGACATGTCTGTGCAGAATGCATGTGGATGTTGTGGAGCCCTACAGTTGTGTTTGCTGTGTGCGTGTATGTGTGTACACAGTTCTGCTATTTGTACAGAGCAGGTTGTACAGCTCACTGTGTCCGTCCATGGCCATGTGACCTGTGCCTGCCTGGGGTTGCACGGGCACTACCAGGTGGAGGTACAGAGTGGCTACTGTCTGACGACACATGTCCGCTGGAACCGTGTCCCTGCTGAGACCATCCAGGGCCACGTCCATGTGGCCTGCTGTGTCCTGGTGTTGACAGCGCAGCACCAGCTGCACTGCTACTGCTACCGGCACTATGGTAGCGGGCATGTGAGGTGGCACGCTCACGTCGACCTACACTAGGTAGTGTTGCTGGCCTACATTCACGTGGCCTATGCCTCACTCCTACCAGGTGTTCCAGCACAGACAGCTCCCGCTCGTGGATTGCCATGCCTCGGTCAATGATTCCGACCATTTCACCTAATCACCTATCCAGAACATTAGCATTCTGCTGTTGAGCATTTGCCAATGCCTGGATGTTGTCATTTAGGGTATGGATAGCAGCCCTCTGCAGCCTCTGCCCTTCTCTGTTCTGCCATTCAGCATGTGCCTGTGCCACCATTACAGTCTGGAACATGCATCTGGTGATACCAGCTGCTGCGCTCTGTCCTGCAGGTGTATGTCTGCCAGAGGTCCTCCTACGAGCAGCACCGGCCACATGCCTGTGTGGCACATCTGCAGTCATTACACTGACACCATGGTGTGTAGACACACCTTCTGTAGCCACCACACGTTCCTGTTCCACGCTAACAGACACTGACTGCCCTTCCTCTATGGCCACTGGTGATGCAGTATGTGTTGGCAGCTGAACTGTGTGCAGGGAAGAGGGGGACATAGCTGGGATGGTAACCCTTGGCACACATTCAGCCCCTGACAACCCTGCCTGTACATCATGCATGTGTTCATCACCACTAGTATCTGTGGGGAGACTAACATCAGATGGACCGCAGGAGGGTAACGCACCTACATCACCTGTGAATGCAAAGAAATAATGTAAAGTACAATAGACACAGACACACAGACAGACACACACACACACACAGACACAGACACACACACACACAAACACAGACACACACACACAAACACAGACACACACACACAAACACAGACACACCATGCATGTGATTTTTCAGATGGCATGCAGCATGCCTGCGATACAGCAGAGGGCATGCAGCTCAGACATTAATAGTGTTAGTAAGCATACCTCCCTGGGGTGCACACTACAGCAAGCAGGTGTCATATCTGTAGCCATGCAGTTCACACAATCATGGTAGTATGCATGCATCCCCGTGATACACCATGTGGCCCAGAACAGGATAACAGTACACATGGCTGACATGACCTTGACATGTAATCTGCTGACATGTGCATTAACATGCATACATGTTTGACACAATGGTGTCCTGACACATGTACAGCATCATAATGGGCTTCACATTGCAGTGTTGTGTGTGTGCCCTACAGATAGAATGCATGTTTAGCAAATGTGCATGAGCATGGGAGGGTAGTGTGAGCCATCTACATTGCTATACAGTGTGAAGTACAGACACTGTGCCATTGCATGGCAACATGAGTCATCTATGTTGCTGTAGAATGCATAATATGTACACATTGCATAGCCATAACTGCAACACAGTTGTGATGTTCAACAGATAGTCTATGGTAGACTTCAGTGGCATCTCCAGTAGCTGTGCACAGGCTTTTAGGTTGTCCACTGTACCACATCAACTGTATAATTGGTCAACTAAGGCTATAATTGGACCATGTGTGGACAGTGTGCAACAGGGTGTATACACATCCCAAGTACTGTGTGGCTACATGTCTCTGGCCATCCCCCATGGCCATGTGTGCACATGTGTTGGCCGATTGTGTGTGATGGGCATCTTTTCCACATGTCTGTGTTGTCCCATATGACATACACCCATAGATGTCAGATATGTCACAATCCACAGGGCTATGCTGACAACGGGTTGTATGTTTGGTATGTGGGGTATAGGTCATGCAATAGTGTGACAATATTGCAGACAGAACACTACATGTCTGGGACATGTCAGGTGGCACATCACAATGTGTGCACCCAATGCAGGGGCATATGACACAATGGTGACACCTGTGGGCTGCCCATATCACAGCTCACTGTGTGGTACTGTGTGCGTGCCACACATGTTGTTCCAATGCATACTACATATGCCTCCATTGTAGAACACCTCCACCATTGTATGCACAGCTGACCACACATGTTGCAATGACAAGTACTATGGTTTCAAGTCGGTGTATCATTACATTTGTATATATTGCACATGGGTGGCATGTGTGAATGAAGGGTGGTGCATATCGTGACTGGAACAAACATCAGGTGTGCAAGTGTTAACTGGCCACATGGCAAAGAGATCTACACTGTAATATGCCTGATACTGATGACAGTCTCACCTGCAATGGACCCATGTCTGTGCGGCACGCCAGAGGTACCTGTATAGGGGTGACACACCAGTATGAACATTATCCATGACTGTATGACAGCCACAGGTTGCACTGTGCATGTGAACACATTCACCTGTGTAATAGCATATAGTATGCACATGTGTGCATACACAACGTAGCATACTGTAGTATGCAGCATGTGTGTTCACATACCTTGCATATGTTGTTACTTTACATAATGTACAGTGACACATGCAACTACATGGGATATAATAGCCATATGTGCAGTACTGACTTACCAGGCAACTCCAGGCTCATTGGTTGGGAGACACGCACCTCCACGATGGCAGCTAGTGTTTCTGGATGCTGTTCCCTGGGTGTCCCCAGACTGGCCAGTAGCTCCTCGGTGTGTGTGAGTGGGGGCTGGGTTGGTGGCCCACCACCTGTTCCACCTTGTTCCCTGGCGATTGCAGTGGCATGCTGTTTTGCATGTCATATCAGATCCATGCAGTGTCTGCGCACCTGCTGGTAGGTGCGGTTATGGCCACTCACATCGTTCACCCTCCTGCGTAGATCCTGCCACAGGTCATCCTGCTGCTGGGCATGCTGTGGCACATGGCTGAACAACAAGTCATAGTTGTCATGGAGCTGTGGGATGAGGACATCATCCTCCTGGCAGGTGTATGCTGGGAGGTGTGTACGGGGCATTATCTGTAAGACATAATGATGGTGACAGGTCGCAGTTTTGGAGATGTACAGAGATACTGCTGCACATACATTTCTATGACATCTACTACATCTGCACAGTTATCTTTGCAAAGCATCATGACACTGACACGACTGACGTGTTGGTGTCACACATGTCACACCCATTATGCATTGGATATCATCACCATATATGTGTGTCACCTCATTACAGTGTTCATACTCCATGTAAATGCTGTCTTGCTGTGGGCATGTCTAATTGCCTGCACTTGTGTTCTTACCTATCTGCACATGCCCCGATGTGTCCACAGTACTACTGTTGACCTGGATGCTGTGTATATGTCACATATCAACACAGACACAGCCGTAATGGACTTGAGCAGTGACAATGCACACATACGCATGGACACCTGTACATGCATGTGTTTTGCCATATACATCTACACAGCACTGTACAACTGTTCAACATCCTGCCACGGATCGCCTGTATTGCACATGTGATAGACATGTGACAATGGCAAGTCAGACGACATTCACAGGGATGGTTATCAACCATAGCATGTGCGGGCATGGTTTCCAAGCTGTAACAGACAGCCATTGTGCCACCGCAAGGTGCATCAGTGCCACATTACTGATCCAGTCAGTTGATAGTACATCTACCATGCGGCCATCACACCATGTATGACTGGGATGACATGTGCAGCTTTGATGGACAGGGTTGCATGGTATGGCGGGAGTATGTCACATATATAGCACAGGTATCTGTCAAGCCTGTGGCGATCCTAGTATTAGGACAGTGGCTGTCCATGACATATGTCATATAGATCAGGATATGGACATGTAGCATGTCCATCATCATGGTGTAGCAAATGAACTTCTGCAAGGTAGACAGCATGCTGCATAGTGGAGGTGTGGATTGTGAAGGCTGGTATCGCACATCCAATGCATAGCCATTGCCCCTTACAGGTGGTATGTGATCCAATATTGGTCACCACAGTGCTGTATATGCCTGTCCAGTGATCTCCGTGCTCATGGATGGCACCCTGACATGACATGGGTACCTCATATGACTACCTAAAGGGCCTGGAGAGGTCACCATGTCAGGGGGTGCACTGCACAGCACCATCCCTTACACAGTGTCCATAATGTTGCTCACAGCCTAGGTAGTAGTTTATGGGTACAGGGATGTTCACCTAGTGGTGACACTGCTGGTATCATCCATCAGACTGTGCACATATGTCACACACCTCACCCACACAGCCCATTCTGTATGTTGTTCACAATACTGACACAGCTATACTGATAGGTCATGGCCATTCACAGTCTTACATACACAGATGCCTAACATTTGTCTGTGTGGTATGGGCTACAATGAGGGTGGGGTACAACACATTAACCCTGTTCTACTGTAGCTGGCACTGGTGTGCTGTGCACATGTCACTCTTGCACCTTTTGTAGTTGTGAGCCTGTCAACAGGCCACTGGTGGAACACTCCTGTGACATGCAAAGGTATTTGTAATCAAATATCCATGCTGTCTTGTACATCTGTACTGCTAACATCTACAGTGCTAATGGTTCATGGACATGCACACCATACTCAGCAGGGTTATAGTGCAGTGCCACCTTAACTGACTGTCATCACCACTTGTGGGTTGATATTATTCAACACCCTATCTGCATTGTATGGTCATGCTAGGCACTTGTTCAGAACTTGTGAGCATGTCATGAGCTACTGATTACTATAGCACCCATTCCACACCATTTCCCACAGGTACACTGGCTGTCCTACACTTCCCAGCTTGCTTAAGGTATGACAGCTGTTGTATACACATAACACACATATCCTGTGGGACATGGTTGTATATACAAGCATGTCCAACTGTCACATACCAGTGCTACTGCCTGTCTTTATGAGGGATATGTCATACATGTGGCAATAGAGCAATTGTCTCATGTACACATTCAATGCTCACCTCCCAACATACGGCACTACAGCCTGTGGGGGATGCACTTCTGCAGCCGTGCTGGGGGCATAGCTCTCAGGTGTACCTCATTACGAGGAACGTACCTCATTTGGGGTTCTAAAAGGTGCATGTTCCTCAAGGTTCCACATTGGAAGGGTCTGTCACACATTCATTGTTGTAAATAGTTTACCTGCTAGCCATGGCTAAATAGATGGGAATCATATTAATTCATTGGAATATCTCTTTTATACGTAAGACCAGCCTATTTTAGCCATCATATGCCCTTCCTAGTTGACGCTGTTAGTAAGCCAGTTGTAAGTGTTCCACGTTTTGCCCATTTGTCACACAGTATGAGGGCTAATGTTCCTCAGTTTGGGGACAGGAGGTTGACAGCTATGGCTGGGGAATAATGCTGTCACCAACCCTGACTGCACCTGACAGTCATTTGGGGATGTGTAACATTCGCAACACACCCCACCCATCACATAGTCTCACATGATCTACACCACTGGCCACACCTACGAGGACAACTTGTGCAGTACGTCTCCATACTCACTGTAGTCACCAGAGGTAACTCCCATCATGGAAGACAACATCACCAGCTTATAGCCCACAGACTCATGTGTGCCCATCACATACAGCCAATAGTGAGTTATAACATTCACAACACACCAGTCATAGCTGACTCTGTAGGGAGTCACACTGCAGTTCCACACAGCAGGCTACACAAGGCGTTAGTCACTTACATCTTGCTGTCGGGTAACTGCTTCTGCAACATAACCTATGCACCCATGCCACACCTCACCAGGTACGATATGACTGTCATTCTCCATGTTAGTGTGACTGTCCTGTGATGCCACTTCACAGACTACGTGTGCAGGGACATGCAATAGCTCACCAGTCTTATAGCCCTGAGGGTGTGGGCCTAGCCCTGGGGAGCATTTTGCATTCATCCGGACACGATACCACTGTACAATGACTGACTGTGTCACTTCAACAGTTGCCTATGCTCCTATTGACATTCCACAGGCATGTGGTATCTGTCCGCTATGACTGTCCTGGTCAAACACAGTGCTGTGGCACAGATGACTTGCACCTGTCAGCCCTGGGAGTACAGCTCACATGTAAGGCTCTTGCTGCTTCTATACTGCCTGTCATGCACAGTTTCCAATAACTGTCACCGGCAGGGCGGTAACTGGCAGGCATGACATGGGGTCATGTGACACAATGCTTGCATCTTCCTCTCTGACGCACATAGGCAAGGCACACCTTATAATGCACCACTCAAACATCTCTGCAGTGACTGGGACCTGCCTCTAGGCTCTGCAGAGCACACCTGCAATGACAGGTTATAGACAGACCATACCTTTCAGGCACATACCTGGACCGGCACACCCACAGCTGAGGGGTTCCCATATCCAACTATGTTTTGCACACATCCTGGCAAGTTACTTAGCACAATGCATCAGAGGTGCTCCACGTGCAACTAACTGTGTCCGGGACTGCTATACACATTGTAACAAGCGACAGAGTCAACATCATACCCCACGGGTAACATACCTTCTATGTTGGTATAGTGGACAGTGGGCCTCAGACAGCTACTACTGATGTGTGACTGACACTACCCCACAGTTCACTGGGATAGCCACTCATGTACCGACACATCCATGAGTCATACCCTCCGCATTGCTGGATCAACCCATACACACCACCTCCAACACCTACATTACCCTTGGCATGAACACTACCATCATGTGACTGGTGTTACACACCTGGGGTTATCCCCTCATTGGTGGATTCCAAACATATGCTAATTGACCTTGTTAGCCACATCCCGGCAACACACCCATCACAGCATACACAGTACATGTGTACTACAACACCTACTACAGACGTCTGCTGACAGCGGTTGTTAACATCATGACACCCGTGCAGATGGACAATGCACATACAAATGCTGACACATACCCCAGTGCACTTCATTAGCATGTACACAACTGCATGGATCATGCTATTCCACAGAGAGCCATGATGGTACACAGCAGATAACAGACGCCACTCTGGTGGTCACGTTCCATGGACATATGATGTACAACAACAGGTGTAGGCTGTTGCACAGTGGTGTACATTCCCATGTGTGGGGTGGCTCACTGGTCAGCCGTGGTGGGGCCACAGGGTCACTCATCACATACTCCAAGACTAGCTACGTAAACATGACTGCCACACATTCCAGGGTGTACCACCAGGCATTATGGTGGTATGTCAGTATTCGATGGCAACACCCACATATGATGTCACATACAACAGTCTCTCAGGAACATTGCAGACCCAGGTGTTGTTGGCAACATGCTGGAGGATGGATTCCATGCTGACATTACACCCTCTCACTCACTACAGGGACGCAATCCATACATGAACATTGTGGTGTCCCTGTGGTCACACCTACACAGTACTGACCTACACTCTATATGCCCTGGGACACTGGCCCCATGTCACCTTCCAACGTCCCAGGCTGTGATGTCCACCAACCTCTGAATTACATATCTCCCCACTAGGCCACCATATTCAGTAATAGCCTTGTTTCAGACATTGTAGCCCCTGAATGGCACACAGCAGCATTTATCACACTACACACAGGTGGCACCACATTGCATGAGTGGGACTATAGTCCTACACACCTGACTGGGCTGTTCTGCATGGCTATGGGGCACATCATCAAGGACGTCATTCAGAGAGACATTGTTGGGCTCCCGTCCATTGCTGCCACCCGAGTTGGGCTTGTTAAGGCCAGAGCATGGCCCCTACACATGGTGGACTCCTTTCAAACAGTTACCAGGGCAGTTGCTGATGGTACGGGAGTCCACACATCCTACATTGTCCTCTCATTGCCTTTCAGCACCATTCCCCATTCCGGTATTGACAACATACACATCCACCTGCACATCGTACCCTGTGTCTCAGGATGTTATGCTATGTGGCTCATGGACAGGACACACAGTGAGGCCAGCATACCCTAGTACCTACTACATGTCCGGTACATTTGGCATACCACGGTCCTCAGTCATACGGCCCCTCATGTTCAGTATATGCTTCCCTGCAGAACAGGCTAGCACAGGGGAGTTTCCCTGCCTAGCTTTCAAATCCCTACATACCAAGCACCATGATTGCTCCACCAGCTGATACTGACTCCAACCATATGGGTGTCGCTGTGACAGATACATAATATGACTATCATGGCATCAAGCTGCATGACACAAGGTGCATGCACATCACCTTTGCATTACACCATTCACCCACTGACTATCACATGGATGGTAGTCCCCTACATACATATCACATTGTACATGTTTGCAGTACACACATATGTTGCACCCCCTCCTGTGCTTACCGTATTGACACTGTGGCGTGGATATCCTTCTACGTGGCCACACCTATCTGTACTGGGTGTGTAGCTGGTACATAGGCACCCATTGTACCTCTGAACTCAAGACATCTACACACATTCAAGGGTACACCACCCCATTTAGGGTGTACCTTACACAACAGCTACAGCTTTACATGCCACAACATTAACACGCCATGACATTTACTGAGCTCTGACAGTTTAAATATGTGGCTGCACTACGGACACTACATCTGTACACATTTGCATACTACATACTCAGGGGTGACCTCTGCTGATCAGACAGGGCCCATGTCCACAACATTATTGATGGATATACTCCTCATAAGCGACATAATCAGAGGCCACTGTGAGCAACATGCTCATGGATATGTGCACATACGCCACAATGAGTGGGATGTGCTTCTGGGTTACATTGCCAAACCGGACACTCACCATGCTGTGGAACATAGGTCCTATGTACATCACGCAGGGACACTCAGTAGCACTGTTCATGTGATACCTCCCTTGGTGGTTGGGAGACACATGTAGGCCTGGGATCACTGCAGTGGCTGTACTGTGCAGAGGTGCAGGTGACACCTGGCTCTGCTGTTCACAGGACACTACCCTGGAGAGGTGCCACTAGTGTAAACACTGTAGTTGTGCTTACACATGGACTTGCCAGACTGCATAGTACCCCACTATGCACCTGTGCAGCTATTACATGTCCTTTGTGCATGGTTACTTGGTAGCCCTTCCATTTAGATTAGCTATCATGCTATTACTATGTCCCATACCTACAGGCCATATGTATCCTGTTATTGTACATACCAATAGACGATACCTGTGGTATGCATGATCTGCCTGTTATGCTGTGTAGAATATCTGTCATATCTACCTATAATACTATACATTACACATATTTCACATAGTATCCCATAATGCAAAGCATACTTGCACAGCGGGACCACCTTACATACGTCATTAACGTTATATGCCCATACACATGCGTGCTGTGACAGTATATCAACATATACTATCCCCTGCTATGGCACATCCTTGTTGGACATACCCTACCACTGACGGCGGGTTGTATGGCATTGTTCTGTTTAATGCCCTCATGTAGCATCCCTTGTGGTGTCTGTGCTGTGTACCTTGTGTCCCACTGCTGGACGCACAGTTTCTACAAGCGTTAGTATGCTCAGCAAGACGTCACTACATAAATACCTTTCCCCACTTTATGCATTGCGGACACGTTTAATTAATGCAAACCAGGCTATACATACAGTAAAACTAATTAATACAGATCATGCTATACATAACCTTACATATCGGGCGTTCTACATACCTTGTTGTTGTTACGGCTTTTCGTTTCTATCTCTCTCACAGTGTTTCAACTGTTATCCGGTATGAGCATACGGTTTGAATGTCTGGCAAGTCATCCTTATATACGTCAGTACCTGAAACATGTGGATTCATCCCACCAATTGGTGTTCCTGAGTGACTAATTACTTGCACATCAGCTGTGCAGCTACTACATTCACCAGTTACGTGGCGACAGTGGGGTATAATTGGATTCTCCACTTGGGCATTGCCTATTTGCCCTACCTTCGGGGAGACGGTCTGTATTGTGTTTTGTTATGTGTAACTGCAACTGCTATGCATGGAGACAAGTATAGTTTGGATTCATGTCCCCCGTGGATTGTGTGTGACAGGTAGAATATTTGGTTCAACATGTGGGTGTACCTGTCATCCCGATGTCTGATAACGGTGTATTGCAATCAAAACCTGTAACATGGCTGTTTGTTCCATTATACAATGCCTGCAATTTTGCATGACGCCTTTAATTGTGTCTCTCACACGGTATGTTGAGGGTTCTGCAGATGTAATTGACTGACTGGATGTTTGTGCTGCTATTACAGTTTGTATTGCTTTAGTTTCTAGTGTGGGAGATGTTGGTGGTTGTACGTAACATATACGGTTTCTGGGCCTTGCATTTCTACATAATCCGTATATATGTGTGTGGGCTCCGGCCCTAATTAGAGAGCTAACAGTTAGTAGACTTATGTTACAGGATTGTACGTTGGGCCATTGTTAATTGGTTTCTATATCGTCTGCAGGTGAGCTTGCTACTTGTATACCTCCGTAATTTCAGCGAGATATCAGGGGATATGTGTAAGTGACAGCTATCCCTTGTATTTCTGTCCCAGATATTTGCAGTCATTGTGGTTGTGTTGTTAAAAAAGCCTGTTTGCCATGGGTTGCCAGCTTTTCATATGGTCATTGTTGGACACTTGCGGGACACAAAGCAGTGTTTACAGGCCAACACGTAGCCATGGTCAGTACACAGGTAGCACATACTTTTATCCTCACTACATACCTATTGTTGTGTGACTTTGGCTACTTATCATATGCATGTAACATTTAAGTTTCTTACATACAGGCATAACTATTAAATACGACTGTTACATTATATATGGGACATATTTATGTCCTATCATCTCGGACATTTGCCCTTTGTACTGCTTTATGTCAGGACACACCTGCCCAGGGTGGGGCTGTCTCTCCTACTGTGGGACAGGTAGTAACCGTATGCCTACGGCTAGCTATACCCACACCTACCATACTGATCTGCCTCTGACTTGGCACCAACATACACATGTTGTGTTCACACACACACATTACAGTCACACAGAGATGCACACGGCACCCTCAACGCACACTTACATAGACTACGGCACTCACAGACACAGTTGAACACAGTACATACGTGGACCGCGACACCGGCAGCGGTGACTAACTGTCCCTTCATATCATCATACTATTACTCGCGGATGTACTGTTCCGGTACTGTGTTCTATTGGTCTTTCAGCCTCGTGGTTACGCATGTCGGTATGTTACACATTCCATGGTTGGCAGTATCCTATTTATTTGTACCTCCAAGATGTTATGAATGTCGTTGAACTATCTATTATATTTGCAGATATCGCTGAATCCATCTATATCACCATATATCCCTCTATTGCCCTTTCTATCTGTATTATATATATGCATATGTGTACATATATATATATATATATATATATATATATATATATATATATATATATATATCTGGCGGGGAACATGACAGGCACACAGCACCACCATATGCTGAAAGACTCATGTACTGTTCAGGTGTTGGCATTCCGTGTTCCACTGGCTGTTGTGTTTACAATGTTTGAGGGCTGCCTATGTAGGAGTCACACATTGGGCCACCTATACATTACAATTCACAGGTGGTCATGTTTGTGTGCCATCCATTTTACTGTGTGTGCAGATGGAGAGGTGTCAGTCCGTAGGGGCCTACACTGTCAGAGTATGTGCTATACGTTCCCTCTTTGCCAAGGCGTAGGCATATTGGGCACGCCTCCGTCTGCCTACTGGGGCTGGCACAGTGTGTTCATGGTCTGAATCCCTCTGTGCCTGTAATGGCCTTGGCAATTGCGGTGGGCTATGAGGGCCTTCACCATTTTGTCCCTGCTGCAGCTGCTTCCGCAGGATCATATTATGTAGCATGGCACATACTATGATGATGTGGGCACACGTGCCTAGAGAGTACTGCAAGGCTCCACCAGATGTATCCAAGCACCGGAACCATGATTTCAGCATCCTGAACACACGCTCTATGATGATTCTGGTTTGTGCGTGTGCCTCATTATGGCATTCTTGCATGGGTGTGTGTGCATTTCTGATGGGCGTCATCATCCACGGCTCCAGTGCATAGCCGGCATCCCCCACGAGATGGCCATGTGGGATGCCCCCCTGACAAATACCTGATACAGCTGTGAGGCATGCCAGATATGGGAGTCATGGTAGCTTCCAGGGCTGCCAGCACACACATCCATGATAATGCCCTGGGCATTGCACACGACCTGGCAGTTGATGGAGTGGAATCCCTTGCGGTTTATGTAGCGCCTACCCTGCTCACCGGGTGGTGACTTGATTTGTATGTGCGTGCAGTCTATCGCACCCAGTACCTCCGGGTATTGCGTCACATGGTGGAAGTGGCGCATATTGCTGGCCAACTCCTCCTGAGTTCTGGGGAAGTATATCTGCTCATTGGCATGTGGTAACATGGCATCCAGGAACTGGTGTAGTACCCTGGATGCTGATGCCTGTGAGATACCCATTATATCTCCAGTTGGCCTTTGAAAGGTACCTGTGGCCAGTATTTGCAGGCTTACACATTCCTTCGTGTCCACTGGTATGGGTTCACCTCTGTTGTTTCTGGTTCTCAGGCATGGCCGGCACAGCTCCACTATTTGCTGTAAGATGTCCCTGTCCACCCTGTAACGCTCTACTATCTCCAGGTCATGTAGCCCCTGGTAGATTACCCTTGGTCTGAACACTCTCCTTCTCCTCCAAGGCCTGCGGTGGTTGTCGGCATCATCCTCCACAACACCGTCAGTCTCTAACACATGCTGATGAATCACAGCTATGACAGCTCCCAACATGTACATTTTAAAAGTTCCCCGTGTGTTTACACCTATGGTGCGGTGTTTGGGAATACACAGGTGTGTGTTGGGTGCTTTCACACTTTATACTATTTGTGCTGTGAACACCGATGATGTCATAGGGTGTGTATGTATGATTGTAGCTACAGGTTATGTTATGTGTTTTACTGCCGGAACTACTATTGTGGTGCCTTTGGTGTTGAATTACATTTGCCTGCCGTGGATTACCTCTTGACCTTCCCTTTATATTTCTGCGCGTTGCACCTACCATTTTCTGGCATGCATCCTGCAGCCTACTTTCATTTGTACTTTTCTGGACCTGGCGTATCTTGCGTTATGTGTGCTACTGCCGGTCTGCTGTCGGTTTGCTTTGCTCTGCTGTGTCAGGTCTCCTATCTTTGCAATCCAATACCTCCCCTCCTTTCTTTGCATTCAAATGCCTCCCCTATCCTGTTTTGCAGGTTTCTGCAAGCGGACTTGTCAGCTGCCGTCGATTGGCCTTCGTGGGTTGATTGGTGTTGATTGCTCATTAGTACTCCAATTACCCTACTTCTGCATTTCCTTCTTTTCTTCCCCTGACCTTCCTGTTTCTGCTATTGTTTGTGGCGCGTGCGTCCGATTACTGGGTTTCGGGCACGTTTTCATCCTCATACACATGCGCTTTTGGCCACCATGTGTGCTCTCAGCTAAACGATTCCTCCCCACCCCTGTCCTGCAGCTTTGCTTAGCAACAGACAGGCCAGATTTGTAATGCTCCAATATGCTTACTGCTACGGTGGCACATCCCTCTGCTGATGTCATGTATCTCCTCTGAGCCACTCCTCGGTGTTATACCACTGCGCCATATGGTACAACCTTCATCCGGCGGGACATTTGCGATTCAGTATTATCTGCCTCATTTGCATGGCATTGACTACTAATTCATAGTTACCGCGCCGAACACTATCGCAAGCCCTTAGCAACCCTTGCACCTTGGTTGTGGTGTTCCATGCCTACCATTGTGTATTATGCTGTAAACCTGATTTCTATTACGTTGCGATTTTATGACATTTTTATATTATTTCTTTATGTTACAGCTTCTGCACACATGCCCTGCGGTTGTGCTGTGTGTTACTGTGGACATAACATTAAATGTTGTTATTTACGTGTTGTGCATCTTTTCTTATGCCATTGGCTGTGTATTTCTCCATTGGCATATGTTAACGTTGTGATACCTGGGTCTGGCCCTCTTCCATAGCTCCGATGTTCTGTTTGGGAAAATGTAAACCGTGTTTTTTGGTTTACATTTCCGTGGGCTTACGCTACGCATGCACCACTTCATGAATTGCTATATGCCTTCATTTGCATGGTGCGACACTGCACATGGGGTGATTTGCATACCTACGCCGGGGGCTGCGCAGATCTGGCGTACGCCTGTAGTGCACGTGGAATTGGATCGTACCTGAATCGCTCGGCGGCCATATTTGGTGTTATAACGCCTACACTATGCATGCGCCTGGCGGAAGCTTCATGAATCCCGGGAGAAGAGTCTGCTCACATAGTATCTCTACAGGAAACATATTTACTTAATACAGATGTAAACAAACTTTCATTAATTATTATTTGGTTTTAGCAGGTTCTGGATTTTGAGATAAAAAGGCACCCTCATTTTATGGTAGAACTCCCAGTAATGCCTAAAGTAAAAGATACCACTGTTGATAAAAATGGCATGTTAAACATTGTTATAAGTGAGTGGAACAGAAAACTATATACATTGGTGAACTCTTATTGTATTCCAGTGGTTGGAGCTAAAGATGCAAAAAATTTACTTAGTTGGTGATTTTAATTGTAGTTTATCAGACAAAGATTACACTGCAGATAGAAAGCTGAGAATCCCATCTTCAACCAAATACAAAATACATTTTATAAATCTAATGAATTTAAAGGATATATATGAGCTAAGGAAAACAAACTCATTTCAATTTACCCATTATTCATTTAAATATGGAACACAAATATTGATAACAATCAATCACATATCAGAAAAGTGTCAATAGTTTCATGTCGATTATCATATCATAATGCTATAATTTTTAACATTATTTTAAAAACTGAATATTTAATACATCACAGGAGATTACCAGCATGTTTGTGTCTTTCGGATTTTTCCCGGTTAGGGGTCGCCACAGCTGAACTCCAGTCCGCTAATGATTGGCAGTAGAGTTTTACGTGCTGGCTTGCCGGGCCTAATGCACAGCCTTCAACGAAGGAACACCCATTCATGCATGTCGCCACACAGAAGACGCTCTAACTGAGGATCAAATGGGCAACGTCTAACTGTGAGGTGACAACGCTACCACAGCACCACCTCCGCAGTCTACCAGCATACATTATTAAAATAAAAGGATTCAGTGATTGGTATGTTAAAGAGATCAAAATATTAATAGAAATAAACATGAGTGGTGAAGTATCTGACATTGCTGTGTGGGATTCACTAGAGGCTTGCTTAAATGAAAGAGTTGCAAGCTGGTATATTAGTAAAATAAGAGAATGGGGAAATTAAATGAACACACTGCAGACCAAAATAGACCCACTAAAGTTAAATCTAAAACCAAATAGCATTCTCAGTCAGTCTGAACTTAAAAACTTAAATACAGAATATGTTGAAATTCTAAATCATAAAGTTCCAATAAACCTGGAAAAACATAAACTTCAAGCATATTCAGTAAACCCTTTAAGCTTGCATACACTTACTCTTAGCTCAAGTAAAATGAATAAACTAAATCATATCAAATACATTATAACACTTATAAATAATAAAAAATAAGGAAAATAGTTCATGAAAATATAAATAATAGTATAAATGACCTAGATGATGATATAGTTGAAACTTTTCTAAGGGAAAATGTTAATAATAAAATACAAATGAATAAATAAGAAATTGATAGACAATTTACTTTAGCAGAAATAAAAGATCAAATAAAAAAGTTAAAAAATAATAAGGGGCCTGACTTAGATAGTCTGATACTAGAACTATATAAAAATACTACCAGCTGATGCAGTTAAAATATTAGATAAGGTCTATAGAGAAATAAAAACAACTGCTAAAGTCCCCCCATCATGGAAACATTCCATTTATTTTTTCACCCATTTTAAAACAAGATAAGGATCCTACTAAACTAATTAACAGTAATCAAACTGGGCTTATTTTAAACAGACAAGTAGAGGATAATATCATAATAATATAGATACATTAATAGACTATGCAAATAAAAATAAAAAAGAACTTTCTATCATTAATCTCGATTTAGATAAGGCTTTTGACTCAGTTAATTTCTTGTAACTGTTTAAAACACTTACAGTGTATAATTTCTCTCCTGACGTAATTGAATTAATTTCTATGTTATACAGCAACTCTTGTGCTTGGGTTAAAGTAGGTTCTTTCCTTTCAAATTCCTTAAAATTATGAAAAGGCACAAGTAAAGGCTGTCCTTTATCACCTTTACTTTTTGCATTAGCTATAGAACCCTTTGCTAATAGCATTAGATCTAATAAGAACATTAATGGCATCAAAAGAAAAGATTTTGAAATAACGATACACCTCTTTGCTGATGATATTTTATTAACAATAGGAAATAAATAAAATTCATTAGAACATATAATTAATTTTATGAATGAGTTTGAAGAAATCTCAGGAGTGTTCCCAGCACAAGAATCTGGTAGTCTATTGGCCGTTTTGGGCCAATTTCTAGCTCTTTCAAGTCCCCCTGTATAAAACCCACTTTGGCGCGGTTTTTGCTCTTGTTACTACTCAGCCAAGCTCCTAGTGGTCCTGCAGAGTGGTGTTAGCAGCAGAGAGGCTAAAAGAGCGACTGCTAACCTGATAAAAGTGTTTTTTTCCTGCTACTACCTGGGCGACTGTCCGATCTAGCTAAACTGCGAGTATTTCTGCATTCTTGAACTGTTTTAAACTGTTTAAAGTTGTTTTTGCACCTGCACTTTTAAAGTTTGCCCTGTTTGTTGCATTTACCCGTTGAGGCTACACACTCAAGTGCACTAGCCTGTGTTACATATTTATTACATTTTCCTGCTGTTTGTTGCAAAAAAGAAAAAAAAATATCCTTGTTTCCCATCCTTCCTGACCTAGGGTAGTCCAAATACAGGCTTTGCTGTATTCTGGACTTTTGGAAAGTTCCTGTGTTGCCCATTTCCTTTCTTGGATAAAGGGAGGCTTCTTTGTTCACCAGTGGCAGTGGGGAGCTTAGAGCAGCATATCTATCCCTGGAGGAGTGTTCCCAGCACACGAATCTGGTAGTCTATTGGCCGTTTTGGGCCAATTTCTAGCTCTTTCAAGTCCTCCTGTATAAAACCCACTTTGGCATGGTTTTTGCGCTTGTTACTACTCAGCCAAGCTCCTCGTGGTCCTGCAGAGTGGTGCTAGCAGCAGAGAGGCTAAAAGAGCGACTGCTAACCTGATAAAAGTGTTTTTTTTTCCTGCTACTACCTGGGCGACTGTCCGATCTAGCTAAACTGCAAGTATTTCTGCTTCTTGAACTGTTTTAAACTGTTTAAAGTTGTTTTTGCACCTGCACTTTTAAAGTTTGCCCTGTTTGTTGCATTTACCTGTTGAGGCTACACACTCAAGTATGCTAGCCTGTGTTACATATTTATTGCATTTTTCTGCTGTTTGTTGCAAAAAAGAAAAAAAAAATATTATCCTTGTTTGCCGTCTTTCCTGACCTAGAGTAGTCCAAATACAGGCTTTGCTGTATTCTGGACTTTTGGAAAGTTCCTGTGTTGCCCATTTCCATTCTGGGATAAAGGGAGGCTTCTTTGTTCACCAGTGACAGTGGGGAGCTTAGAGCAGCCTATCTATCCCTGGAGGAGTGTTCCCAGCACAAGAATCTGGTAGCCTATTGGCTGTTTTGGGCCAATTTCAAGCTCTTTCAAGTCCCCCCTGTATAAAACCCGCTTTAGCGTGGCTTTGCATGATTTTGTGCAAAGCGCGGCATCGGGCAACACCGCTTAATTGGGTTTAAACCATTCTCGGCTCCACAAAGTCTGCTCTTCACTTTTTCCCTTAGAACTGATCTAGTTCTCATAATAAACACCCTATTCCTACTCTAAAGCCTGGCACTTGCTCACAAAAGCAATTATATAAGTCAGCACTAAAAAATTAAAAGCACTACACCCTCACAAACTTCTCTTGAGTACCTTGTTCCCCATTGGCCCTTTTTTCAATTATAAAGGAATTCCCAATACTATTCTAGCATGTCCAAAGGTCAGTTGTCAATCTCATCTCCGGTCCAGCTGGTGAATCTGGGAATCTTGAGGCAATATTACAACTGCCTCATGTACACAGACAACCCTCTCCTCCTCCCAACAAATTTCAACACATGTGAGAGATGCAACCATATAGCCAAACTGGAGGCTAAGCTCTCTCAACTCAGTACTGGCGTAACCAGTCAGGAGGAGAAGGAAACCACACTCACTACAATTCCAGTCTCACATAGACCTACCACAACAGCAAACCAAACACATAAACACACAAAACATACTGAGGCTCTAAATAAAAATCTGCCTAAGCAACAGAGACCTCCAAAGCAGACACCCAAGCAACCGCTACCCCAAAACAAAACACGTGCAACACATAGCTCACAAAGCCAGTGTGCCGAACAGTCACAGCCCTTAAGGCTAACCAACACACCTGATACACTTGTAATAGGTGACTCTATCTTCAGGCACACTGACGTCCCGTTCACGAGGCTGAACAAGGAGAAGGTCACTGTGAGCTGCCTGTCAGGCACTAGGATCCGCCACATAACACAAGCACTCTGGTCACTCCAAGGCAAGTACAAATATGACTCAGTCATTGTCCATGCTGGTGTGAATGACCTGAGACGTACCTCCCTGGACTACATGAAAAGAGACATAGGGAGCTCTCTGAGCATGTGGCCCAGGCTGGTATGACCCTGACCTTGAGTAGCATCTTACCCTCACCAAGAATGATGCCACAATATGAAGACAAGATGATCAATTTCAACAATTGGCTTAAGTATTGGTGTCATTCAAAGGGGATCTAATGCCTGTCAGCCTGGGATGACATGCTCGACAAACCACGATGCTTCGCTAGGGACGGCTTGCACCTGTCACCCCTGGGCTTTTGGATATTGGCAAAGGCTCTTGCCACCCCACATAGTGCCTTTTTTAGGCAAGGCTCAAAAGACAAACCCACCTCCATAGGTATCACAAGGGATAAGAAACTAAGAGTAATGCTACTAAATGCCAGAAGTATAAACCTCAAGATGCACACACTCAAAACTCTCCTTAGCATTGAGAACATCGATATCTGTGCAGTAACAGAAATCTGGCTCAAGGCTCCCGAGAGCACCCAGCACTACCAGGTTATCCTCATACCATGTTTTTCGGCCCCAAAACTTGGACTGAACCACAAAAGAAGGGGGAGTATCAATATTCATCAAAGATACCCACACCTCCAGGTTGGTGGCACAGCACGAAGCATCAGAGACTATCCATGTGCAACTAACAGTGGGTAAAACTGCCTTCCAGTTTATAGCCTGCTACAGACCACCTTCCCAAACCCAGGAACCCCACTTGGCCTTCCTGAGAACACTGAAAAATATGAAGCTTTCTCCAAACACCATTATATTGGGCGACTTCAACTACCCAAACATAGACTGGGAGCATTACTCCAGCTCCAAAACCCTAGCCCAAAGGTTCCTAGAATTTATAAACTCAAATGCTATGGAACAACTTGTTACTACTCCCACAAGAGGGGAAAACATACTGGACCTGATCATCACCAACATGGGGACTCTCTGCTCCAGACCAGAAGTGTATCCCTCACTGGTAAGATCAGACCATAAACTAATCTCACTAGATATTCACATGCCGACCCCAGCCCCTGCCCAGAAAACCACAGTGAAAAACTTCTCTAAAGCAAATTTTACACTCCTCAAAATCGAGGTGGAATCCTTCAAATCCCCCAGGCCTGTGGAAAATATGGCCCAGACCGCAGAATCCTTTATAAACGCATTCTATGAACACCTTCAGGAATGCATGGATCATGCAATCCCAAACAAAACGAAGACCCAATTCTCCAAAGGCAGGCGTCCTGTCTGGTGGACCCCAGCCATAAACAAACTATGCAATAGAAGGAGGAAGCTACTACATGATATAGCAAAATCCCAAAAAGGGAAGGCATCTCTGATCAGTATTAACAAAAAACTACGGGCACTCATAAAATCGTCTAAGGCCAGCTTCGAGAGAAAAATTGCACAGGATACTAAGGATAATCACAAGGCTTTCTTTAGTTATGTTAGGAACCTGGGTGGGAATTCCCAGATATGTTCAGAATTAGTCCAAAATGACAAAAAATACACCGAACCCACAGACATTGCCAACATCCTAGCTGACAGGTTCAGCACAAACCCCCCCCCCTTCCCCACCAAAAGGGCAAATATCTATCCCAGCAGAGTGCTGCCCCCCTGACATCTCAGATGCTCATGTAAGTGCCGCCCTCTCCAAAGCAAAAAACACAGCATCAATGGGACCAGACGGTGTCCTGGGCTGCGTCCTACATGAACTCCAAGAAGAACTAAACCCAAACATAAAACTACTGTTCAATCTCAGCCTTACTACATGATATGTACTCAAATAGTGGCGTACAGCAACACTGGTCCCTCCCCACAAAGGTGGTGCCTCAACGGATCCTGGAAACTATCGCTCCATAAGCCTGACTAGCTTGGTCTGCAAAGCTATGGAAAGGATCATCATGGACCTCATAAATAAAGATATTGGGGACCTACAGACACTGGATCCTACCCAGTTTGGCTTTGTTAAGGGCAGATCCTGCCTCTTAAACCTGGTTGATTTCTTTGAAACAGTCACCAAGGCCATTGACAAGGGGAAGGTGGTCCACACAGCCTACCTGGACCTCACAAAAGCCTTTGATACAATACCCCACTCGGGCATTATAGATAAGCTCACCAGCATAAATATAAACCCCTATGTCACAAGATGGGTTGCAAACTGGCTCAAGGACAGAACCAGCATGGTTAGAATTGCTTGGAGCCATGTAAGCCTCCAAACCAGTTACAAGTGGTGTCCCACAAGGCTCAGTCCTGGGACCTCTCTTGTTCGGTATATATTTCTCGGAGGTACAGGCCAACATGGAAGGACTGTGGCTGACCAAGTTCACAGATGACTGCAAAATGGACGACACAATCAACTCTCCAGCTGACACAAACATCCTACAAAAGGGCCTCATAGAAACAGACAACTGGTGCCAGAGCCATGGCCTCAAGCTAAACGCCAAAAAGTGTATAGTCATCCCCTTCAGCAAAAACAAAGTGCCCACAAATTACCACATAGATGGTAATCCATTAAGTATGGAAGAAGTAATTAGGGACCTGGGGACCCAAGTTGATAGCAATCTCTCATTCGACAACCACGTGGCCAAAGTGGTTAGAAAAACATTTTATATAGCCCACCTAATCATGAAGGGATTCACATCTAGATCAGGGGAGGTCATCGTGCCTCTTTACTCATCCCTCATCAGGCCCATAATTGAGTACAATGCCCCTTTTGGGATGTACCTTACCAGACACCTGCAACAACTGGAAAGACCCCAAAAATACCTCACCAAAAGGATCAAAGGGCTCAAACAGATACCATATGCTGCCCGGTTAAAGAAACTCCAGCTCTACTCAGTGGCATACCGCTTGCTCAGAGGCAATCTGTGCCCGACGTATAAAGCCATGTCCAACCCAGAATTAATGGACATGCTGCACCTCAGAAAATCCAAATCCCATCGAGCTATGTGCTCAAGAGACTTGAACCTCAGCACTGAAATAAATAGGACATGCTGGAGGGACAGATTCATAACCCAGAGGCTCCCTTCACTCTGGAATAAAATCCCAGTCCAGGTTTGGCAGAGTCCCTCATTGACTGTCTTCAAGAAGAATCTTGATGAGTGGATGGGAGATCGTAGATTTACTCCGGGTATCACTTCTGTGTCACTGTTAGACAGAGGCACAGTATACTAACCTCGAAAAAAGGGCATAGCAAAATTCATTTAAAATGGGTGGCAAAAGCCAAACACACTCTGGCTAGGCTTGTAAATGCTCTAGGGCAGATAGCCTAGTATGAACCTATGAACCTATAAGATTTAATCATAATAAAACAAGTGCATTACTAATTAATAAAAAAAAATAAAAATTCATACAAAAATGTTCTAATTTCAATTGGAATAGCAATCAAATGAAATACCTTGGTGTAACCAGAATATCTGATAATAAACACATTATATAAACAAACTTTCAACAGGTTGTTGATAACATATTAAGTTTATGCACAAATTGGAACAAATTCTTCTTTACCATGGAAGAATGATTAGTGCTTATTAAGATGGTAATTCTCCTTAAAATAGTGTTTGTATTGCAATATTTAGTACTATCTCCACCCAAAAAATAATTAAGAAGAAGATAAATAATATTCTACTTAATTTTTTTGGCATGCTAATAAACCAAGAGTTTCCTTTGATTGGCACAGAATAGGTTGGGATAATGGTGGACTAGGATTCCCTGATAATAGTATGCTTCTTCAACAATTGTAAAAGTTATAGTGTTGTATATAAATTCATCCTATGATTCAAAATGGAGACAAATACATCAAGAGATATTATTAAATAATAAATATATCACAACCAGCCATAAACAAATAGTCCCTAATAGTTTTATTTGGTTATTAAAAGATTTTTGCATATGTGGAATTACACCATCTTCTTAAATTCCCTATTTAAATAATATTTTATGTATTTATTTATTTATTTATTTATCTGACATATTTTACAGTGGTTGACCAGGCTGGTCTGACTGGCAATAGTCATTTTTCAGCAGAGACATGAGGAGAAAAGCTCCAAATAGAAAAAGAAGAGGGAAAAGCTCTAAAATATACAAATGATCATAGTACAAAGTTCAAAAACACGTCAGAGGAAAGCATACATATAACAGCATTCAAGAAAAAAAATAGGGCATAAATACATACATCCTATATAGAGTACAGTCAGGTTTGTATATATATATATATATATATATATATAATGTAGGAAAATATCACAAGAGATCATAGACAAGTGGCAGCTTATAGGAGATGCAAAAGATTAGAGGCATATAATATGCAACAGGATTAAAAACCATGAAAAAGGCCAGTGGTCAAACATCAGATTAGTAAAATGAGAATATGATCAGAAAATTATTAGCATAATATCAGAGAGCACAGAGAACTGCTAGCATAGTATAAAGAAGCATCAGAGAGCAGGAGAAGATATAGGTAGCAAAGTTGTAAGGAGGGAAGATATCTTCAGATGGTTCGATAATTTCCTCTTTCCAAAAGTTCACATATTCTAACCACAAAGACTTAATATTTTCTGTGTTTCCAGTTGCATACACAATTGTTTAGAAACTCATAATTTCAACAAAATGCTAGCATTGAAACAACAAAGTATCTTAATTTATTGGCATCAAATTTCAAATGGTAATGATGTGTGTGTGTGTGTGTGTGTGTGTGTGTGTGTGTGTGTGTATATATATATATATATATATATATATATATATATATATATATATATATATATATATATATATATACTGTTGAAAAATTAAGGTGCAAATACAATCAGGATTCTGAGAATTGGTTAATTTTACAAATATTTAGAGACTTTATGAACACAACGATAAGATATTAAACCTAGATAAGAAATCATTCCCCAAATTATTGGAATTCTTAAATATAAATAATGTAATGAAAACATCATATTTTTCACACATTTATAAAATTATTAAGTTAGATTTCACATATTTAGACAATTTCTATTGGAACTATTCCTCAGAAAATAACCACAAAGACTTCTCTGAAGAATACAAGAAGATAATCTTAAAATCTACTGATAAAACTTCATCTTCGTTATACTGGAAAATTTTCATTTGGAAATTATTGCACAGAGCTTTTGTCACTCCTAACAAAATTACAATTGTATATAAATCAAACAGAATTAAATGCTGGGGATGTGATTCTAAAATAATGGCTGATTGGAAACATATGGTATATGAATGTGAAGTTATCTCCCCTTTTTGGAAAGAAATCAGTCAGATAGATGTAATATTTCTAAATCTTTGGTTTTATTTAATGCTCCAATTCCTGACATAATTCCACAAACCCCAGTGCCTCATTTTGGTCTATTCTTGCTATAGCCTGAAAAGTAATTACTATAAATTGGAAAAGTAAAGTTACCCCCTCTAGTGTTGAATTTATTAGTATGGCAAACATTGCTTGCAGTAGTGAATTGCATATTATAAAGATGAGAGCTTCTACTCCTACATATTCATATAAAATATTGGCTTAAACTTAGACTTCCTTGAAAAAATTCAGTGTTGTTGATATGCATAACTTTGATGTATCGATCAGCTGTGGATCTATGTAAATAGTTATTTGTTTGTTTTATACTTGTATTTATCTATTGTTTTAAAACCAAATAAAACAAAATATAAATATTTCTCCAAAACGTGTCTATTTTTTCTTTTTTGGTTGTGTTTCTATTCCTTTTTGTTTTCCAATTCTTGATAAAACCTTTTAGATCATGAATGAATTTGTACTTTTCTGCCTGTGCAGTTATCTTTAGTTTATTATTTTACAATAGTGGATGATAGATGCTGGTCTGTTCTAATACTGTGCATTGCTTTTATCACATCTATCTTTATTAATATTTTTGTTGATCTGTTCCCTTTTCTATAGTCTTCCAACAGCGAGACTTCTTTTTTTTTTAATTGCTTTATAGTTTTCTCGATTCAGTACTTCCATGATGGCATTTAATTTCTTCCCTTTCTTTCTTTTACTGCCTTGTATTTTTATGGTAAGACTTATCTGTTATTAATTTTGCTGCACAATAATATATCCTATTTACTTCTGATATATCACATGAATTTCTGTTAGCAGTCTTGATTACTGGGTTCATTTGTTTTAATAGACTTGCGACATTTTGGGTCTTATTGACTTTCTGTAATCTATTTCTTTCGTCGATCTTAATATATCTATCCATCTCTGTTAAATCTTCCCTTAGATTGCATATACAACTTATATGTGTTTCCCTAAGTGGTTGTAAACCTTGATTTTTGGGATCACCATTCATCACAAAACAGTGAGCCAAAAACCCTTAAAAACACAATTTTTAGGGGAGACGTGCACCCTGCACCCCTTATGTAGGGGGAGCAAGCCCCTCACATCCCTGAAATTATCTACACCAACTCCATGGTCATGCCACAGCAAAAAGGGGAACCCCCAAAAGCTCACTAGCAGCTTGCATAATACAACAAATCACAGCAAAACTTATCATGACATTAAGTTCTTGTACTTCATTTGCTCAGTCAATGGTACAGCGATCAATAAGATCAAAGATCAGCTCGGAGTAACTTTATGTAAGTAGTCCTTTACCTCAGAGGTGGCACTACTTTACTTACATTCATGAAGCCAAGTCTTGCCTTTTTTTGGGGGGGGGGTTGAATTCCATATTCTAGATATTATTAGCTTATAAAACTATTTTTGTACAAGAAATTCAAGAGTGTTTGCTCATGAAGTATCTTAAGAGGTAATCACAATATTTTCATCTTGAAATGAGGAAGAAATTGTTTTCTTTTCTGGAATTTTTTTCAATAAAACCCTTAACTATTTTTTTAAAGTCTCATTCTCAGCTGAGGTAGAAAGTTTAAATCTTGCCAAACTGTAGGTTATTTTATTTATAATGACAGCAGGATATAATTCATCTTTCCAGTTTTGTGTTCAGTTATATCAACTGTAGATTTGTGACCTTTTTGATTCCCAATTATTTTATTATGTAACTATTAGACAGTCATTTTTACCACATCTGTTAGTTCCAATGTTGCTGTTTCTTTATTTAGATTGACAAATGTTCATGTTGCTGCATGCCTGCTTAATCTTTTTTTTTCTCTTAAGGGAGCAGAAATTTACAGTACTGGACATTGATAAAATTGTATATAAGAGCTTGGGCTTGCTGCACAACATGCTAACCAGAGCATATGGTCTTACAGCTGCAGTTGTGGGTGAACTACCTCAAGAAGCCCATATGTCTGAAGAGGACATATCACAAGTATCAGAGGAGGAACAGGAGGACACATGGGGTAGAAGTCATAGGTGCAGGCACTGTAGGGTGTGACCACAAATTTAGGCCCAGGCAACATGGCGGTGTCTGACCCAAATATATAAGTTATGAAAAGCCACATGTATATGAGTACAAAGACTGAACACTGATGTTCATATGTTGTCCTACCACAGTAAAACACATTGCATCTAATGGCAGATACCCACTAGATATACACACTGAGCATCACACATAATATAATCATAACATATTCCAACATGAACATATACAAACAAAGATCATCAACTCAGGGCACAACTGACTCAGATATGCATACACACTCAGATTGTTGTATCATTGTATTGCAAACAATAAGGGACATACATCAGTATTATGCATACATATCTCTACAATATGATAACATAAATAAAGAGAAATCACACAGGATATAATGCAGAAATTTTAATTTCAGAAAACATATTACACTACAGTGGTATTGCAATAACATTGAGCCAGCTTTGTGTATTACACTGTTGTACACAATCTAATGCAGTCATGGGTGACCTGACTGATGTCTCATACCATGGTCCACCTGCCATGACCAAATGCTGATAATTCTTCCCCTGGTTGCTCCACAGTGGAGATGGATGGAAGTACAACACCATGTTACTATGAAGGAGCATGATTGTGAGTTGAAGGCCTTGTGAATGGTGGTACCTCACCAGATGGGCCAGCAGTAGAACTCTGTGCAGGTTGGACCAAAGACAGTGATTATCAATGGCCAATGGTGGTTTGGCAGACAGGTGTCCTGCCTCTTCTAGGTTGCAATCTGCTGAGCACAGTCGTGGAGCACAAAATCCTGATGGTAGTATGACACTGCTGCAGAACCACAGAATCTAGGGTCTCCACTGACCGTACCACAGCTAGCAGACTCTCATTCTGAGCAGCCAATATAGCCACAGTCTCAGAGTGTCTGTAGTCATCATGCATGACACGTAGCTGGTGTGCCATATGATCTGTGCCATGGGCAAGTGCACAGACATCTGAATGATGTTATTGCTGTGACCATTCATTTTCCTGCAGCAGGAGGTGGACACCTTCTGACACCTGGTCATGTACAACATCTGCTCACCTACATCTACCATGACTCCCTGTCTATGGCTGTTGTGTGAAACTGCCAGTAGCAGTGCTCCCATCGGGGGGAGGGGGTGTTGGTCAACATCCTCACCCTGTTCAACATCCACTGTGGCAGCATCCTCTGAATGGCTAGATAAGTGGACCTCCACATCTGAAGCTATACATCTGCTGCAGCATCACTGTCAACCTCATGGATGAACTCTCCAAACAATTCAAGGTCCTCTGTGCCAGGGGCCATACTACCATGCTGAGACATATCATGAATAACATCATGGTCACTGGTTGGGCTACAGGATGATACAGATAGTTGATGTATTGCAAGATACAAAGACACATATCAGGACAATGTGCTACAACACATAATGGATGTCATCAAAGACATATGACATATATATCTCACTGCAATGTTACAAATACTAATGACTTCACCTGCAGTCTACTGTATGTACGTTTCATGGAAGGCACATAAAATAAGTATATAATCTGTTGACATGGCCAAAATACATGACATACGTGATGTATAAAAAAAAACACACCGGGCAAACACTCATGAGAAGATGGTGATTTTGCACTGGGATGAACTTCAACTAGTGCAAGGAAAAACAGCATTACCGATTGCATCATTTACACCATTAACCAGGTGAATGCAGTTAAAACATACAGAATGTGTGACATACACATGTGACACTGCCAGCCTAGCTAACTGGAATTTTGTAAATAATTCTATGTCATTTGTGAATATTGATATGATTTATACAGAACTGTATGTTATGTACTGAGCTTCAAGAATGTAACCACAGTATACGCTGCTTGAACATAGAAGATTATCTTACAAAACTTCAAGAAAATAAGCTGAAATTAAGTACTTTTTGACTGTGCTATAAAAGTTAGTTTCAATGCAACAAGGAAACAGAATTTCTAGAGCTACAAGTTTTTTCTATTGTCTTGGAGAGAAGTAGTTACTAGGTTTAAACTATAAAAAGTGTTTTATTGCTTTATGACTTCCTAGCAACTACATAGTTCTGAGCAAACATCTGGGAGATATGTATTTGTCACACAGAGATGTTAAATTCTGTTAAGTTTCTGTTTAGCCTGGGAACTGAAGTCAGGTGACAAAGAGCAATGCCACCCACCTAACCCAGCAGTAAAATGTGATACTAATTTAGGAATTCTCTCAGACAGAGACTGTGCATTTTGTATTTGTCTTGCACCTAGCATGAACATCCACTCATCATTAACATCTGCACTTGCTTTGCTCTGTAAGCAAGTTCTTAGGGCATAGTAACCATTTTTAGATATAGATAGGAATATAGTAAAGATTAGTTTAGGTATTTTCTGTATTCATTTGATACTGTCCTGCAATGCTGTTTTAAAATATTTCCTGTGATTTTTAACTCTGAGGTAACTATGTTTGTGGACTGAGTATTGTCTTATTCATTTTTTTATTTATTACTAAATATACTTTAACCTATCATTTTATCCTTATTTGTGGCTGATGTTTGTGAGACATATTTAAGCTCTTAGAGTACTTGCATATGTATTTGGTGAGACTTAACAGGCCACTCCTAAATAGCAATGCTCTTGGTCAAAACTACCATTTGGATAATAGTAACATTACACAGTAGGATTGGCCACCCTTTTTAAGGGCCTTATAGTAGCTGATAAAGAGTCATTTGGTGGCAGTGATAACTATCTTATAGTGTGGGCAGAAGGGGGTATAGCTAGTAATCCTGTGCCAGCCATTCCCATGTGTGTGTGTGTGTGTGTGTGTGTGTGTGTGTATAAAGCAAATCTCAAAGTGTGTGCATGTGTGAAAGTTACTTGGGCAGGGATACGAAGCACTCGTTGGACAGAGAGGGTGCTGGAGGTTTTGGCTTGATCACTCGGCTGAGATCTCAACCCTATAGCTGTGCCAGTGGGGAGTCTTACTGGGGATCTGGAGAGAGAGGGAGAAACAAGCCCCAGACTAGCTATGATTTCTGTGTGCTCTTAAGGGAAATTGCACTTTACTTTGTGTGTACTTGTCATCCTCCCATTGTGTATATCCCTCATTGTTGTCTGTGGTGAGGACTGAGGCTTCTTGATTACTGGGCCAGGGCATGGGCATCACAACACATACCACTCATATGTACATTTGAGGACGTTGATGCAGACTGACCTAAGAATGGTAAGAAGGACACAGTATTAATGGAGGTCAGTTTAACTACAGGATTAACAGCAAGGACAGGTTTGAAACATACGTAATAGCATCTCCACCAAACACTTCAGTTGAATTTCAAGCCCAAAGGAGTTCTCCTCAGTAAATGAAGCTCAGTTAAAACTTCAGTAATTTATTTCTACATCTTAAAAAATAGACTGACTTTACACAATATAAAAAATGGACTTCGCGCTTTCATTTTCTATCACGGAAACATCATCAGAGTCATTTTCAAAATTCCCACCCTTAATTTAAATAGACCCAACACCTAATTAATAAATTCCTAATTAAAGGAATACAACAACCTAAAACTACATCTCTTATTTTCTATACATAAACACACTTTCTTACCACTTTTTATACATTTAAATATGTTATCACAAAAATCATAAAAATCATCTGTTTCACATATTTTAAAAAATTATATATATATATATATATATATATATATATATATATATATATATATATAATTAAACACTGCTACACAGCAGTTAATGTTATAAATACATTAAATCAATAATTTTTATACTGTACTAAAATTCATTACATGCTTTAACCTTTATATATAGATTTAATACATATATTTAATATTTAATATTTGTTGTACTTTGTATCCGTATAAACATTATTGGGAAATCTATTAATACGAAGTTCCTTCAGTACAATCTCATGTTTTAAACATTCATTTAAAAAGCTGTTATCAGCCATAAGCCCTCTGTATTTAAACATTTTTTAAGTTTTTTACACATACCTAAATAAGTGTCATTATCCCTTGTAGGCGTTGGGTCTAACATCACAAAATCCTTCCTATTCAACCACTGATTCAGTTCCAAGTCCAAATATTGTCCCCAAACAGCATAATTGCTCTCCAAGCCGTTTGTTCTGCCCTCTCGATTGTTGAGCCTTTCCTCTGCCATAATGCTCCCGGCGACTCCACTCTGGAAGGGTATAGTGTATTTGGCTAAATGTATATGTGGCTCATATTATGTAGGAAAGACAGAGAGGAGTCTGAAACAAAGGATATATGAGCACACATATGACATTAACAGGAGGAGAGAAACCAATGCACTTTATAGACACACTGTAGTTTGTCCACGAGCAGATTTTAAATTTTGGGTTATTGAACAGGTTTTAAGAAGTGAAGGAGGTGGAGATTGGAAGCGCAACTGGAGTTAAGGGAACTTATTTGGCAATTACAGATGGATGCTTGCAACCCACTGGGTTTAAATGACTATATTTCACTTATGCCAGCACTTAAAATGAGAGCCAACAAATATTAAATATTAAATATATGTATTAAATATATATATAATAAAGGTTAAAGCATGTAATGAATTTTAGTACGGTATGAACATTATTAATTTAATGTATTTATAGCATTAACTATTGTGTAGAAGTGTTTAGTTTTATATATATATATATTTATATATATAAACTTTTTTAAAATATGTGAAACAGATGATTTTTATGATTTTTGTGATAACATATTTAAATGTATAAAAAGTGGTAAGAAAGTGTGTTTATTTACGTATAGAAAATAAGAGATGTAGTTTTAGGTAGTTGTATTCCTTTAATTAGGAATTTATTAATCGCATCTGTAGTGCTCTTTCCTGACATGAAACCATACTGCTGATCATTAATCATCACGTCCCTTCTTAACCTAGCTTCCACTACTCTTTCCCATAACTTCATGCTGTGACTGATTAGTTTAATCCCTCTGTAGTTACTACAGCTCTGCACATCACCCTTATTTTTAAAAATCGGTACCAAAATACTTTTTCTCCACTCCTTAGGCATCCTCTCACTTTCCAAGATTTCATTAAACAGTCTAGTTAAAAACTCCACTGCCATTTCACCTAAACACCTACATGCTTCCACAGGTATGTCATCTGGACCAACAGCCTTTCTGTTCTTCATCCTCTTAATAGCTATCCTTACTTCCTCCTTGCTAATCCACTGCACTTCATGATTCACTATCCCCACATCATCCAACCTTCTCTCCCTCTCATTCTCTTCATTCATCAACCCCTCAAAGTACAACAAATATTAAATATATATATATTAAATATATATATAAAGGTTAAAGCATGTAATGAATTTTAGTACAGTATGAAAATTATTGATTTAATGTATTTATAGCATTAACTACTGCGTAGAACTGTTTAATTTTATATATATAAATGTTTTTTTAAAATATGTGAAACAGATGATTTTTATGATTTTTGTGATAACATATTTAAATGTATAAAAAGTGGTAAGAAAGTGTGTTTATGTATAGAAAATAAGAGCTGTAGTTTTAGGTAGTTGCATTCCTTTAATTAGGAATTTATTAATTAGGTGTTGGGTCTATTTAAATTAAGGGTGGGAATTTTGAAAATGACTCTGATGATGTTTCCATGATAGAAAATGAAAGCGCTAAGTCCGTTTTTAATATTGTGTAAATTCAGTCTGTTTTTTAAGCTGTAGAAATAAATTACTGAAGTTTTAACTGAGCTTCGTTTACTGAGGAGACCTCCTTTGGGCTTGGAATTCAACTGAAGTGTTTGTTGGAGTTACTGGTTTTGGGTTACTTCAGTCGTTCCACTGGATTATTGGATATGTAATAGCATATCGCTGACCATTGACAGACTCCTGCTGTGTCGAGGGTGTGAGTTGTACTGTGGATCATGCAGTGGGAAAGTAAAGAGAAAGACAACTCAGTCATGTGTTTAGCAAAACAAATAGTGACAGCATCACATATACAACACAGTAATATTGGCTGAAAGTACTCATGTGATGGACATAGCAACTATACATCAGATGTGCCTGCATTGTTAAATAATGACAATAATATCAGGTATTGTGTGTGCACACATTGTTGAAAGCTATGACAATGTTGCTGTAACGTACCTGGCCTGTCATCCATTGAAAATGCCCAGCTTGCCCTTTTATGGATGACATGTAGTGTTCAATGGAAGGGAAACAATAATATAACAGTAAACAGCAATGCCATGAAATGAGCTGGCAGCACTAACAAGGTAGTGTGCACAGCAACAAACTAACAAGGTAGTGTGCACAGCAACAAACTAACAAGGTAGTGTGCACAGCAACAAACTAACAAGGTAGTGTGCACAGCAACAATACAGAGACACTCACCTGCTGATCTCTGGTGTATGCCCGACGTAGATGGACCTGTGAATATTAATGCAAACAGCAATACAGATGCTCTTTGGACTGCTGTGCCTGTACTTCAGTTGTATCAATACATGTTATTAGACTTATGTTCATCAGCCTCACACTGTGTGGAAGTGTGTTCTTGGCTCAACTCAGCTGCTGTAAACCAAAAACTGTAATAAATAAATATGCACACTGCAGAAATATTCAGTGATTGTCACAATACACATATATTTAATGGAAATAAATACATACATGTCCATCCTGGATCTCCAGATTCAATCCCACCACCAGAGATGTGCCCCCCCCCCTTGTATGGACTGAGGCCAGAAATATTGTTATGTCATGAGAGAGGTCAGTGGTGGTCCACCACCAGTGGCATCCCTCGATCTCTCATAACATATCATTCTGTTGGCTGCACAATGAATCATGTTCAAGCAGCATCATCTACAGGTAGAATGGGATTGTTTGTGGCCTCCAACTGCTTTGATCATACTGATAAGGTCCATCTAGATTTCTTGTCTCTAAACAGTATCACCTGAATGGCATAGGAGTCTCCTTTCATGTTGACAGAGAGCATCAATTATGATGCCATTTTTCTGGGGGGGTAAGAAGTTGTCAACTCTAGTATGGTTGACCAGTTGGCATGTGACCGACATTGATATGCACACAATAGTGTTTATGGTTTAGCCCATTTATGCATTTCTTTCTATGAAAAGCATATGTCAACATACCCATTATGCATTCCAATGTATTGAAAATGTCTGTATAACACTGTGTGTGATGAATACTCACGTGACATATTGCAAGTAATATTGCCTTCATACATAACATTGGTAAAATCAACATAACATGTGTTTACAGTTTATGAGTGGACTTAGAACCCTAGAGAGTACATATATAGTCTATCAAGGTTCAAAGACAACAGCATTATGCCACATGAGTTTGCTTGATGTCACATTCAAATATTACAACAAATAACAATCTGAAAAACGTATGGAATGCATGGACAACCTTAGGATCCATAGCCAGGCCACAGACAGTATGGCTATATAGTATATTGAGCCAGTACTGATAATACCTTTGTAAAGAATCATCAGTGAAGACTTATCCATAATAGCAATGACACATTTATAACAGTTATGTTATGAGACATGAAATAAGAAATATCTGCAATTTCTGTAATATCAACATTCCATACTAGATACAGATAATGTTGGAATCCATAGGTTTCCGTAGTTACATCACAGAGTACAAGGAATTGTATTGTGGATGATTTATAAATCGGTCTTCATGTACTGTAAAGATTTGCAATGGAAGTCTGTCAGTGCAACTGCATATGGGACTGAAATAAACTATGTAGAAGAACAACACCTGTATGTATAAAGTTCAAGACAACATTCCAGTAACTTATGACAACTTCTGTTAAAATTACCATTTTGAGTAAATATGAATTTAAACATGTGTCTTTTGAAATTAGTAACTTTAACCGATTTACTAATCATCACACAAAACTCTATCGATTGCCAGTGTACCTCTCACTCTGAATCACAGAATCAAATGCACCTTGTGTGCACCCAACTTTAAGTACCATTTGTGCTGTGTACAATTAATGAGGTTAATTAAAATTCAAGGTTTTGGAATGCCATTTGTGCTCATTCTTTCCATTCTGTGCCGAAACACCCAGGTGTACCATGTAAACACTCAGTAGGTATCAATAAATGGTACCACGTGTGGCACATGCCCGTTGTCTTCCTGTGATCTTATAACATGACGCCACTGTCAAGCACTGATGTTGATACATTTACTGATTAGACCATTGCTAACTGTGAATCGAGTGGCACCTCAGTGAGCATTGCTGTGTTTTGTACTTTACAGATTTCTCCTACTTGAGAATCATGATGGCTACTTTGTGGAGACTGAGATGTGTCCATGTGCTCATCTGAACCAATAAGGAGATGAGCCAGATGTTGGCCATGTATGCTGGATTGGAGCAGAGGATGAGATCCAGACCCAGGAATTTTGCTATGATCAATGTGTGTAACCAGATCATGAAGGAGCATCGATGAAGTACAGGGATCTATCACACTGGAGGTCAGGTTCATCACTGCTATGATGACCTGTGTTGGAGGGACACAGAGGAGCTATGGAGGAGGGTTGTTGAGGTGCAGAGGCAGCCTGTCGATCCCTACAGTAAGCAACACTATTCTATGCATACTTGAGCATTGATACAAATTTTACATATATTTCTCTGTACCATATATATCAGATAGATGTTTTCATAGCAATATATTAGCTGCTGTGATAATTAGCTCACGGGGATAATTAAGTGCACTTCGCAAATACTGCCCTCCTTACTATGGGTTCAATACACATGTTAATTTATTTAATAATGTGTATAACATAAAATGGCAATAAGGATTCCACCCCATCCAATACATCACCATCATCATCATCAGAACACCTTAGCCCCCCCCTTCTATTTAATATCTTCATAATCAAAGTCCACATTGCTTTCAGTCATGTGACCTTAATACAATATGCAGATGATGCCACCCTTTTCAAAGTCAATGTCAAAGTAAACTTTATTGTCATTTAGAATTACACATGTATACCCTAAATGAAATTTTGTGCATCAGCTCAATTCTTGAGATTACAAAGAAAAGTGAAACAACACATACAAGTAAAGGAATAAATATAACTAACAAATACAATACTACTCCCAATACATGCAAGAAAGAGCACAGACATTTACCATCAGTAATATATGAAAAAATACCCTCCCCTCAGATAAATGAATTACCCTAGTTAAAGTAAAACAAAACAACTTTTGAAATGCGTAAGTTATTTGTCTAATATTGCACTTGACTGAGTTAAATAATACTGATTATGGATATAATAAATAAATATTGCACTTACTTGGAATATATGTAAGTATATATTGCACAAATAAATAAAAAATGACTTATTATGTGTCCAGACTCCTCATACTAGTGCCCGTGTTCAGAAATCTAATCACTGTAGGGTATTAACTGTAACTGAAACTTGTGGTCCTGCAGTGGATGCTGCGATATCTCCTGCCCAATGTGAGATGCTTAAACAGTCCATACACAGGATGCGTGTTGTCCTGTATTATTTTGGTGGCCTTTCGGATGCTTCTTGCAGAATAAAGATGTTATATCGATGGAAGACTAGAACCTGTTACTTTCTCTTCAATCCTCACCACTCTTTGTAGCTCCTTCCTTTCTGTAACTGTGCAGCTTCCAAACCACACTGTGAAATTGCAGGTGAGGATGATCTCTATTGCACCTCTATAGAAAGTGGAGAAAATATGAGGAGGAAGCTTAGCTCTTTTTAGCCTTCTTAAAAAGTGGAGGCATCGGTGCTCTTTCTTGAACAGATGGCTGGTGTTTCCCAACCATGAGAGATCCTCTGATATGTGTACACCCAGGAATTTCATACTCTTAACCCTCTCCACACTCTCACTATTGATCTTGAGCACTGGGTGTTTTGTGTTCCTTTTCCTGAAGTCAATGATCATCTCTTTGGTCTTGCTTACATTCAGGTCAAGGCTCTTCCCCTCACCCCAACTGATCAAAGATGCCACCTCTATCTCCTTATCTTACACCAGCTGATAAGCTATGCCACCTCTTTATCTGTTTAGTCCCAGCTTTATTAAAACATCAACAAAATTATGCAAGAATCATTCATTTCATAGAAAGTAGCTAAGAAACTCTCACTTGCTTCTCAGTGCAAAGCAAAACAAATTAATGCTTTTCACCCCAATACAGTGCTCTGACCAACAATGTTTATTTTTTATTATGTCAGCAAACAACATAAAACTTGAAATAGTATCTTGCAGCAAATTACTGGGAGTCATAATAGATGATAATCTGATGTTTGATGACCACATATCACAAGTCATTAAAAAACTCACTATAATCTTTACTGCCTATATAAGAGAAAACTGAACCTCACCATTAATAGTAGAAAAATTATTGCATCCACGTATGTTCTTATATTCTCCTTTATGTATTCCCAGTCCTCAGAAATCTACATTTAACATACACACAAAAAACAAGACACACGCTGCAACAAAACAGAAACCGTCACTGCTGATCTTCCATCTAAAGGTCACCATTGTCCAGCCTTAAAAATATATATCTCAAACACCTACATTATCTTACATACTCACAATTACTCTCTGCCTACAATTTCATAAATAAACTAGAAAGCTGCTCAGCTCTAAAAAGAACTTTACACCATTACTAACAGTCAGAAATCTGTGATCAAGCAATTAATCTCTTCTAATCATTAGCAAATCAAACAGTATTGGTAGTCACTCAGTCTGCTCTAATTATGTCACTAAATTCTGGAATACAATTCCTCTTCATCAGAAAATTACAAACAACCTAACATGCTTTAAAAGTCAGCTTACACAAGGACTAAGTAATTTGTGTCTATGCTCCCTTAGGTTAACCGACTCATGCCTAACTAACACCTTAACATATCCTACAAACCTCCAAGTAGGTACACACTATCACTCATCTATCTCAAACTCCTTCCCTTTCCCAACTTCTCTGACTTAAAAATATTCAGTATAATATCATCTTATGGTCAAAATTATATGCTGCTATGGTGACATGGAGGGATAAAGCCCTGACTACAGCCCAAGTGACGTGGGTCCAGTTAGCAGCAGTGACTCACACAGCAGCAGGGATGGATGGGCATGCCCATCCTGGGTGGGCAGGTGCTCAGTGATGATGCTCCATTATGGAGCCCAAATAAGGGAGTTGCCCTCCAACATAGTTGGTGCGTGTGGGGGAAGAAGAAAGGGAGTGGGTATGGTATATAAAATGAAATCCCACTTAGATAGAAGTACAAGTGGACAAGTCCCGGAATGCCTTTAAGATCCACAACTGACCCCACTAATACCAGAGTATCCCAGGGAGTAGGATGATGTCTAGTATAACTGGTGTAAATGTAGGACACTGGGCCCAGGCCAGTAGGGTGAGGTCTGAGTGGAAAAAATAATTTTAAATAAAAAAATGCACTAAATAAGATCCTAGCAGAAACAGAATTAGGTGGGCACCCTATGCTATTCCACTATACAGGATACATCCTCTCTACTTTCTTCTGCATCTATCTTACACCAATTTGTTGTACACAGTTGTCCAGCAGATGCATGATGATCAACAACATCAGGACTGCAGGAAGCAGCAACAGTGGTCAAAAGTGAATCCTAACAGAAAAAGCATTAGGTAGCCACACCAAGCTACACTTTTGCACAGGATGCATTCCCACCTTCCCCAGTAGCCATCTTACAGCAGTTTCTTGTAGACATTTTAGCAAGTGTACCACAAAATACTATTATAATTGGACATTTAAACATCAATGTCAACAACGGCACTTTACACCCTCTAAACAAAATGCTCAGTCTCTATGGTTTAAACTAGTTAACTAGACTTAATCCATCTTCAGAGACTGGTTCTAGTCTTTATATCATTTGTGCTAACTTAAACTATAGACTCGTTCCAGTGCTCTAAGTGATCATTGTCCAGTAACCTCAACATGGTTCTTCAATGCCAAGAAAATAACCCTCCCCCACATACTCACATATAGACATTCAAGAACACAAAAAAGCCATGCTTATTATCCAAGTAAACACTGTAGATTGTTCCCCCATTTAAACTCACGAGTTGTAACTTAACTTTAAACTGCTTTCCTGAGAAAGTTTCCCACCTGCAAGATGCAGCCTTCTCTTTAGTTAAAATGAGATTGAGAGTGCAAAAATGCCCAAGGCTTAGCCCAAATTAAAAAGGCTTCTGGCAGCTAGGGATGAGGCAATGAAAACCTGTGGTCAACAGGATCCCAATGCTCGAGTACATCAAACTGGTCTAAAGCTAAATAAAAGAACTAGTTGATCAATTACTTGTACAAAGGTGACTTTCATAAGAAAGAGACAGGAAGTAAGGGCCAGACATCCAAAATACTTCTAGAAAGAAAGAAACTTACAAAAAAAGTACCATAGAAACCCTAGAGTTTTCATCCACAGAGCAGCTAAAGAAAACCAAAAGTTCATTAACAACTACAGAAACTTCCTAATGGCATCCTTAAAAACCATAATAAACATAATAAATATATCTGCTCCTTACATAATAATATTTAATAATCTCTCACAATCCCCTAAATGGTAATTTTCACAACCTTACACACTAGCTGCTTTCAGACTGACATCCTACTGTAGGCAACATTTTTGGAAAAAAAATGAAAAAAAAAGCTTTAGCGAACTTCTTAAACTGACAGCTGCCCGTATTGCAAAACCTGTATAACACATATACAATTTATCAATTACTTCAGGGGTCTTAACTACCCAGTTGGAGCACATGTTCATAATCTCTCTATCTAAGAAACCCTATGCCAAGGAATAAAAGCATTTCAGACCAATAGCCAGCCTTTGTCCACTTACAAATTGTTTTGAAAAAAAAAAAAACATCCATAATCTATCTAGCCTTTTGTGGAAACTTTGCGCAATATGTATAAGTGATCTACTGTTTGATTTATGCTGCATTGCTGTTTTTTGTACTATTATCATTTCATTTCCTAAAATGTGCTACTCAGTGTGTAATCACTTTTCTACGTACACTTGCACCCCTCTATTGTTGCTATTTGTGTTGCAAATCTATGCCAGGGAAGTGGCTGAAAAGGGTATTTGGACCAGTCCACTTACCTGGTAATCAAAAATGAATATATACATAATTAAATCAATATATAATTAAGTCCTAGACCCTATTAGCTAATATGGGCTTTCATATGATGTCCGACATGGCTTCCACAACTCATTTAGTATTATGACTACTCTATCCATAGCCTCCCACTAAATTTTCAAAAATATAGGTGAATCTAGATTAACAGGTGGGCTATTCATCCACATGATCAGAGTATTCAGAAAACCAAGCCCTAACCTCCTCCTTCGTAAGCTAAACAAGCTTAGCTTTGGTACCCAAACAATATTATGATTTTAAAGTTACCTTTAAGACAGATAATTTCAGGTCTATTTAAATAACATTTTCTCAAACCAAGGGTCCTTCAACACAGAAGGATACCAGGGTTCATTTCTGGGTCCATTGGTTTTCTTATGCTTTATCAGTGATCTCACCAATGACGTTTCTAGACTGAATATTAGTATATATGCTGATGACATCCTCATAAATGAAGCTAGCAATTAATGTCTACAGCTCTAGCTGAAAGTACAAGACAGTTTTAGTACAATTTGTAACTGGACCCAAAATGAGCAGGTTAATTTTAATCACCTTAAAATCTAGCAACTTGATCTATAGAACACCTCAAAAGATTCCCAGTAACGAAAGCTTTCTTATTATAGATACAAATGAAACCAAAGCAAAGCAACCTCCCTGTTGTGACTGAAAAAAGAATCTTGGCTTCACCCTTGACCCCTCACTATCCTTCACTAAGCACATTTTCATTATTATAAACAAACCACTCTTACAGCTAAACTTATGTATAAAATATCCCACTTACATTCATTGGCCTCCTGCAAGGCTATATCAAGGAACTTATTAAATCTAAAAATTGAATATTGTATCCCATGAGTAAATTTCCCCTCCAGCTCAAATACACAAAAAATGCAATCAGCATTTAACAAAATCTGCAGATTTACATGACTTGCTGAGCAGTACACTCATCACTGCTTACTCTCATCCCAGAAAAAAAATAGCAGTGCCAGTCTTAAGCCATTTAGCCCTATTTGGTCCAATAGGTTCCCAATCCCTTGGGGGGGGCACTGTACTAGGCTGTGATAGAGTCATTATGCCATATGTAGCCTGGAGGTTTGCCTGAGAGACACTGCACTAAAGTGTAAGGCATGTTTCTATTCCCAATCCCTTGATGGGGGGCACTGCACTAGGCTGTGATAGAGTCATTATGCCATATGTAGCCTGGAGGTTTGCCTGAGAGACACAGCACTAAAGTGTAAGGCATGTTTCTACAGATGGTCATTCTCCCTAGTAGCTGCAAGTCTTGGAGTGGACTACATTTCCCATCAATCATTGCATTCAAGTCATCTACATTCTGGTAATCTTACTCCCTAGCAGTTACAAGTCTTGTTAGTGGAGTGGACTACATTTCCCATCATACATTGCACTAGTGGCAAGTTCAATATTCTGAGATACTGCACACCTCTTATATGGTTCACAGTGTTTGCTGCTCTCACTCCCATAGTGGTCAGTGGCTGGCACTGCATGTTCAGCAGGGTTTTCAACTAAAATCTGGTTGGATTTGCCATCTGTTTTTGTGCACCATTCAAGTTATTGTCTTGTAACATAAGAACAGGTTTAATGTGCAGACTGATGGAGAGGCACTGTTTTCCTTTGCTTCTCTTGCTGACAAGTGGTTTATAACAGGCTGCTAATGAATGCAATCACAGGAAATAACAATGGAATAGTTAGTCTTGACAATATGAAAACAAATACTAGCAAAACATAAAGAAATAAAAGTAGATATTGTAATGTGAGATAACATCCTATCACTAAGATTTGTGGCTGAATGTTAGCAATTCAACATTATGCCTTAGGCAGTCTTGGTGCAGTCATGTTTAGAATCAACATAATCCTAGAGAAGTGAAACATGAGGTGTGCGTGTGTTGAGTAGATGGGGAAGAGGTGGATAAAAATTATTCACTTGTCCGAGGATGGGAAAACAGTACCAGAAGCAGTCTGATTCACAACTGTACTGCAGAGGGTAACACACTTTCAGAGTCACAGATAAAATATGGGGCAAGCAGAAACTTAAAGTTCAAAACTACTTGGACTGGACTGGGGAGAAGTTTTAGGGAGAAGCATATTATAGAAAGGTGAACAAACGTTGTCGGTTTTGTATGCTCTCCCTACATTCCTGTGAGTTTCTATAAGGCATTCTGATTTCCTCCTGCATGCCATAACATGATGCTTAGTGACTATTCTGAATTATCTTTGCATGTAAACCTTAGTGTTTCCCTTCTGACAAGGGATACGGCTGGAAATAATTGTGTGTATTAGTGCAGTTGCCCAGTTTAACAAATAACCAAATACATATAAATAAACTTTCAGAAATAGTTATGTTACTAAACATATAAATGTATTTCCAAATGTTAAACAAATAATTCATGTAAGAGAATGCCACTGAATTATAAGCGATATAATTGGTAACATTTAAGACCATATAAGTTAAGAAATGTATTTCTTTAACTTTGATTAGTATGTGCATTGCTGGGTTAACTGAATGTCAAATCTGAGTAATATGCTAGTTAAAAGTATTAAAATGCTGGTGATTTTGTTTTCTTTGTTCCTGTGCAACACATTCCTTTCACAGGTCATTTATTAAGCAGTTAACACTTGAGAAAGCTTGAGAACAAAATGATGTTCCAGTTGTGTGGAAATGATTGAGTCTTGCCTGCCTTGCTTCCTGCCTGCTCCTTGAGATGGTTTGAAGAAAATCTACCCAAAGTTCATCAGCAATGTCTGTAAAAACAGGAAGGAACTTTATTTTTCTTTTCATCAAGTATGTATGTGAGAAATCTACTCAAAATAGCATTTTTTAAAATATTTATTTAGAAGTGAAGAACTGGTAAAACAAAAGCTACAGTAATATTTTATATTGAGCTGTTGCTGACATATAATTTGCTTACATTTTGATGAATGTTAATAGCTTATGCTCTCTACTCAACTCTGACTGTACATAGTTGAAAGAAGTAAAGTTAAATATTTGTTACTGATTATAACAATTTAAAGGATAAAGACAAATGTAAACTTACAGGGGAATTAGCAGCTGTTGCGTGCTGTTAGTTGTCATTTAACATGTTGTAATCAAATTCTAATGTTAGGATCCAATGCATAGATCAGAACAACAGTTCACAATGGCTAAAACACACATTCAAATAAAAAAAAAATCAGGAAGTCTTTTATATATAGTCAATAGTTCTTGTAATACTAGAATTAATAAAACTTCACAGTGAAAACGTTGTTATTCCTTCTATGTGGTGCAGTTCACCTGTGTTCAGTTCTTGGTCTACAGCAGTTTTTTTTGTGTGTTTTTTGGTTCATGTTTCCACCTGCACCATGTCTGTAAGGGGAGGTTCTTTGGACTACAATGAACACAATGTAGATTCAAATGACATTGAAGTCACTATTCAGAAAAGTGAACTTACTAGATTTAATGACTTGTTATCTCAAGTAGTGAGTACACTAGTTAATGCCATCGCTTCCTCTTTTCTGCCTGGTAACCAGTTAGAGTTTTTGCTTGGAACTCTAGCCAATCCATGAGTGCTGTGGAGACCAACATGCAGGGATGTTCCAGATTCCCTTTTCAGGCTGCAGGTATGGCTGAAAGTCAAGGCTTACCACACTCTATGGGAATGGCTAACACAATGCAGGATGTTCAAATAAATGCAGACATATGTTTGCCTTTTGTGCAGTTTGCTTTTGAACAATGGACTGGAAGGAGATTTAATTGTACTGACATTCGTGAATCCACCAATGCAACCTACCAGGATATGATATGTAGTTTTAAAGATAAGCTTATTTAAATGCATAACATGCAGATAGAGACTGGTTACTTAAATGAATGTATAAATCATAAATGAGTGCGTAAAGGTTTATGCATTTACAAATTCCTGAACAAGGTTGAGCCCAACAGTATATTTCACTGTGAAGTTTTAGAACTTTTTAACAATAACAAATTGAACTTATGAGACTTATGACGAGAAACTACCAGCAAAAGTTAAACAAACTACTGGATGAACAAAAAATGTTAAATGACAAAATTACTGTGGATCTAATGCATAATATTGGCAATACTAACTATTACAAGGCTTTTAAAGATGTGGGCCATATTTGTGAAGATATTCATAGAAGTAAGTTGGGCAAAATGAGAAAGGACTTAAATGATTACTGGAAAGGGAAGGCTTACCTCTTGCCTAAAGGTGGAGTCAGGGAACAGTCATCAACCTCCACTTGTTATACAGTAACCCAGGATGGGGAAGACAGTAATACAGCAATGGGTAATGAAGATACTCCTAACCCTTCCCCTTTAGGGTACTCCCCTCTGAGATGCAGTGAATGGATAACAGAGAAGCAAGAATGTATTTAATTATCAAACAGTAAACAGGGGCAAGTTCAAATTTTGAGGGCGGTTAGGAAGGGGAAGGAGAAGTGGAGGGGTCACTATTATGTCAACTGGTACAATGGGGATTAAGTTCTGCTGTTTCAACTAAGGATTTTGATATTATCAAAGTTACACACAGACATTAAAAACACATTCCATAATTTTAACATTTTCAACTACACTGATTTCAACATTGATTATACATTTTTTGATTTGTTTGTAAAATGTTTTCATTTTGTACCAGGTAGGCCTCTAAAAGTTATTGATGCACTGGTTGATTTATAATTTTTCCTTAGGAAAATTAATCTTGGTTGTTTATTTCACAATTCTAATAAGAATTGAACTAATGACAGTTTCAAGAGAAAAAGTGTTATTAGCTCACCTCTCTATCCTGCTTTAAAGATATTTGAAGAATTGATAGAGACTGAATTTAGAAATTTACAGAAATACAAGTGAGGTAGAGGTCACAATTTGTTGAGGAAAGATCCCTATTACAATATTTATCAAACTCTAGGTACCAAATTATGAAACCAGATAAAGGGGGAGGTGTGGTCATTGTGGATATCATAGACTATGAATCACATGTGTTTGTTTGGGGTATTAAGCAATGACCAGAAGTACAATTTGGTATTCAAGAATGAAATAAACATTGCTTATTAAAAAAGATAGACTTATTCACTAATGACCACTTCCTCCAAGTGTGGATTGAAAAGAAACTTTTGGATTTTTTTGTCTGTGGAGAAACCCCATATCTCCTCTATCTTTGGTATACTCAAAGTTCACAAGAAGATTGAGAATCCCCCTTTACATCCTGTAGTAGCTAGCCATTTTCATTGACCAGAAGTTGAAACCTTTTTGTTTCGTCAATCAAACACATATCAAAAGACTCCTGGGACTTTGTTAGGAATATCACACCAGATTTATATGAGGAAAATGTGATATTTGTTACTATTGACATTATTGATTTGTTTGCAAGTATCTGTCACTTGGAGGGTTTGGAATGGTTCCACAAAGTTTTACTTGAATGTGACTACTTAACTAATGTTGAAGTGAATTTATTATTAGAATCTATGGAATTAGTCTTAAAGAACAAGTTTATTCATTTTAATGGCGACTACTACAAACAAATCAAAAAGGTCACAGTTGGTGCCTTTTGCACACCTTTGTTTTCTAATTAGGTACCATACTTTACTACTGGTAGAAGAATTTTGTGTTGACCTCCCATATTGCTCTATTTATACAGTACTATACATGATTTTTAGATTATATTTGTATATTTTGGAATGGGACAGAGGATGCTTTACAAGAATTTTACCATTACATTGAAGGTACTACCTCATTTTTAAGGTTTACCTATTTCTATTCTACTACAGGTATCAACTATTTAGATATGAATATTCACAAGGTTAGTGATAAGGGTAATTTTCAATCCAGGATTTTCTGGAAAGAAACATTTTTAAATTCCTACCTACTCTTTTTCAATGGACATCCTTTTTACCAGGAAAAAGGGCATTGTAAAGGGGCAAATTATCAGGGCTTCTAGAATGACCACTGACTACAGCACATTTATACAATAAGGTAATTTTAGTAAGCAGTTATTTTTAGAATGGGGTTACCCTATTGATTTCATTGATGAGCTTGCCCTTGAACTCATTAAAGATCATGATCAAAAGTATTTTTCCTACACTAGGGTCACAAACAGTTTTACAGGTTGTAAAGCCTTCTGATGAGAATTTACACAGTTTTGTTTTTGTGTACACATTCTGTTCAAATTCTAAAGACATTGAATAATGTATTAGTAAATATTGGGGTGTGTTAACACTAACACTAGAAATAAATACATTTTTTTTCTGGACACTCTGGTGTTCATTAAGAGGAGCGGTAGGAATTTAATGAAGATCTTGAAGAATCATAATTTAGAAGGAATTACCAGGACCAATAATATTAGTAATAAGAAATGTGGGTCTCTTAGGTGTGGATTTCGCAACCAGTGCCAATACATGATGAACTCTTGTGAAGTTTATCTCAAGGCCAGAGATGTTACCATCAAGTCATTGGAACATTTTAATGCAGCAGTTGGAGCATTGTGTAGTGTGTTTCCTGTACAGGTTTTTATGTCAGTAAGACAGACAGGGTTTTAAGGAAGCATATTTATGTGCACATACATGATGATGACTCATTGTAAAGACAGCAATGCACTTTATAGGCATTCTAAGGGATGTCCAACCAGTAAATACCTTTTATCATTTTGGAACAAATGTTCCACGATCTGAGAGGTGGACCATGGTAAAATAGATTAGAATATAAAGAGTTGCTATGGCATGGGCATAAATGATAATATTAGTATTTCTAATGTTTTAAAAATTAGAGAAGCTAAATTATAAAGAGATAAGTTTTAGTTGAATTTATGTAGTTTGTCTTCGGTGCAAATTATCCTGTTGGATGTTTTTAAGAATTTTTAGTGTTTTAAATATGTAGATAGTATATGCACATTTATGTATTTATATATACATTCTATATATTAAATTTGATGCTTTTGGTTTCATCCAGTTTTTGAAGTTCAGTAAAAATTTTAAGATAAAAGGTTTATCACATTTTATGTGGTTGTACATTTTTAAATAATTATTTCATTCTATCTTTAGATTATGTTATTGAGATCTTGGTAAGGATGGTTTTGATTGGTCAACAGTACTATAAAATGATTGATTGATGTTACTCTTTCTATGAGGTGCAGTTCACCTGTGCTCGGTTCATGGTGGATAAACGTGTCATATTATCTTTTAAAAGAAATATTTTTAACTATGCAATATGGATAGTTTTAATCTATTGTCTATTAATGTAAATGGATTAAATAATGGCAACAAAAGAAAATCATTAATGAAATATCTAAAATTAAATAGCGGAGGCATTATATTCCTGCAAGAGACTCAGTTGATATATAAAAATATACAATATTTAATTAACTTAGGTTGCAGAATGTTATCATCTGTTTCTTTTAACAAAATGAGTAAAGGAACAAATATACTTTGGAAAACATCTACTGCAATGCCTAAGGTTATGGATTCCTTTAATGATCCCAAAGGAATGTATACATTTGTAATAATTAAATGTAATGGTAAACTCTATACTGTAGCTATTTTTCCTGGATCCCTGGAATAGGTGCAAGACTGGCTAAAGATCGCTTAAATTTAGTAAAAAGTCATTAGAAGGGTGGTTTATTTTTGCAGGGGATTTTAACTGCATGTCTAGTATAGACGATATAAGTGAATCAAAAATTCTGGCATCAGCTAAAGCACTAAACATATGGATTAGTAATAATAATTTTGCTGACTTAATAGTAAAATCAGAAGAGAAGCCATTGCACTTCACTCATTGTTCTTATCTTATGGGAAGGTAACTAGAATTGATAATATTTATGCTTCTACAGATTTAATTAATAAAGTGAATTATTTTAAAACTATTCCTTGTTCTTTATCAAATCATAATGCACTAAGTATTAATATATTAATAGATATAAGGACAGTTCAGATTACTTATAAAATCCTAGTATATATGATGAAATTAAAATAATTTAAGAGTTACCTTAAGATACAGATTAAGATTTTTTTTATAATTGAATGATAATGATCAGGTTAGTAAAGTCATATTTTGGAACTCCGTAAAAATCCATATTAAAAATAGAATGGGAAGATGGGCTAGTAACGAAAGAGTGGGATAAGGAGCTGTTAGAACTACAAGGAGAAATATGCAAAGCATGGTTTGAACAACAAACAAAAAATAGATAACACTGACGTCATTACAGAATTAATTACAAAATATCAAACAGTTTTAATGCATAAAGTTGATATAGCTTTAAAAAAATAAAATTGCACAGTTATGCAATGGCTTCAAAAATCTACATACATTAGCTAATAGAAATAAAATGTTAAGCAAAAATGCAAAAATCAATAATATCTAAAATCCTCACACTAATAAGCTTACTTCAGACATAGAAACAAGCTTAACATTTTAAAAAAAAATTACATGAAGATCTTAAGAGTTAAAAATAAAAATACAGGTGGTTACAAAATTGACAAGTATTTAAAGAAAATTATTACTAATAAACTTAATGATAAACACATATCTCTGTTCAATAAGGCTATTACCTTAATAAAAGTTAAAGATTTAAAAAAATGGAGAAATGGTAAACCCCTATGGTTAGATATTTTACGTATGGAATTATATAGTCTGCTTCCATTAAATATTTCAGAATTACTGAGTGAAATTTCCAGGATAATTCAGTTTGACAAAATAATTCCTCCCTCACAGAGAATTTCTGTAGTCTCACATACGTAAACAAGGAAGTTAACTTCATCATATAGATTTAATTCATTATTAAATGCATACAATAAAATATTTACTTCCATCTTTGCTACAAGATTAAGAGATATAGTAGATAAATGAATTAATAAAGATAAAACATGATTTATAGTCAACAGAGTAACATATGGTATTATAAAAAAGGGTAGTAACTATCAAAGGAATGAACTAGAAATTGACACTAATTAGCTTAGATATCGAGAGAGCTTTTGATTCTATAGATTGGAACTACTTGTTTAAAACTTTAGAAGCATTTGTATTTCCAGAACAATTTATTGGAATATTAAAAAAACTGTATAGAGACTCCAAAGCATATGTTAAAATTGGATCTTGCATTTCTCAAAGATTCACTTTAAACAAAGGCCAAAAGCGTGTGTGTCCCTTGTCCTCTCTGCTATTCACATTAGTTATTGAAACCTTAGCTAACAGTATAAAGAAGCAATGAAAAAAATCAATGGAGTCTCAATTAACAAGGATTGTCAATCTAAAATACAGCTTTTTGGAGATGATATTTTGCTAACCATAGGGGATTTAAACTATTCAATTTAAAGAAATAGACGAGGAAATTGAAAAGTTTCAAGAAGTATTGTTGCTAAAATGTAATAATAATAATAAAAAACTGAAACTTTAATATTAAATTCCTAAATAGTAAGTTTTAAGATAAATATAATTGGGAAGGAAAAGAACTAAAATATTTAAGAATAAAAATGTATCAAGATGTGAATAAGATTATTGATATTTTTTTGAAAGAATAATTGAAGAAGTGTTACTTCTTATTAAAATGGAATTCATGTTTTTCTTTTTAATTTTAGGGATAGGTTAATACTTATTAAAATGATTATATTACACAAGATTTTATATATATATATATATATATATATATATATATATATATATAATGTGTTGACTGTAAAAGTCTGATTAGGACAGACCCTATTTTCAGAGGCCTGGGGAGACATGCTCCAGAGCATGTCTTTGGAATGTGGGAGGAAACCCATGCAAACACAGGGAGGATATGCAGACTCCACACAGAAGGGACCCCAGGTGAGAATCAAACCAGAGAACCTCATGCTTTAAGGTGCCAACATTAATCACTGCACCACTGCATTTGGTAGCTTTAATACCTGACAAAAAATTTTAAAGAAAATGGAAAAATGTGTTATCTTTATTCTTATGGTATCCCAAAAACCCAAGAATTACTTACAGAAATCATGTGAGATTATAGAAGTATGATGGTATTTGCTTCTCAGATGTAGAATCTTATTCTATTGCTGCAGATTTTAACTCTATTATACTCTGGCTAGATTCAACTTACACTAGTCAATGGAAAACCATTCTGGAGCAGATTATACTAAAATCTTAAAAGTTTATCAAATGTGATAAATTAGAGACATGTAACAATTCTTTCATCTGGTCAATGAAACTTCCCTTAGAGGAAATTAATTTTAATCTTTAGACTCTGCATATATAAAACCAATTCTTAAAACAGTTATGAAATATGTTTTTAAAACTCCATTACTATCAAAATGGAAATGTTTGTGCTTTTCCATTGTATATACCCCAAGTGTGAGAGATCAGATGCCCCTAAAGGAAGAAAGGGGTAATATGTAACCAACAACTATTAAGTGCATCCCTGCTGACTCATCTCTCTAGTTCTTCCTGGTATCCAAGGATACTGGCCATGGGAGGTAGACGGTGAGACTGTGATGAATAACAAGTGCTCATCAGGCTTCTCATGTCAAAATGGGCCTGCTTTTTAGTAATATGATCTGTGCATTGTTGACTGCAGTACCCCTCCCAAAGACTCTGAAGCATGGGCAGTACTTAACTTACAGAGATATTTGCTTTTTTATTTATTAATTCAAGGTTTGCTAACCAAGGTAGTGTACTTATCCACCTAAAACACAGTGGGCCTTATCCAAAGAAACAAAAAACATTAATAAATATCATAGCAACAGTGGCAATGTAAAGGTAAATAGAAAGGCATTACATTAGGATAATATGCAACACAAATTAACATAATCATAAATAGATGGGATACAAGAATTCAGTCAGTAAAATGTGTATGAAGAGTACCTATACTCTCTCAAAACATCATATAGTATAATGTCTGTACTGGGACTATACAAAGACCACATGTATTTACAGTATGTACAGTTGTTTATATGGGATGTGAAGGAGAGTAAGGCATGAGTCAAATGAGGGGAAGTATGGAATGGTGGGAGAAAGAAAAGAGAAAAAAGTAGTAGTGTGTGTGTGTGTGTGTGTGTGTGTGTGTGTGTGTGTGTGTGTGTGTGTGTGTGTGTGTCTGTGTGTGTGTGTGTGTGTGTGTGTGTGTGTGTGTGTGTGTGTGTGTGTGTGTGTGTGTCTGTGTGTCTGTGTGTGTATATGCATGTGTGTTTTTGGGTGGACATAGGGGAACTGTGCAACTATTTCTACCTAGGTTCAGGAGATATGGCTAGTCCTACAGATGAAACATATTTATTGGTAAGCCAGGCTGGATCTGATTGTAGACAAAGGGATTCAGTGGCCAGTTAAGCAGGCCCCTTACAGTGTGCCACAGTGAGTTAAGCAGACACAGAGAGTTAATGACATGAGATGTTAGATCTGGGGGTTATTTCTTCTTTAACATGTATTATGAGACTGTATAAGCTAATAAATAAACATTGTTTTATTTTTATTTTTATACACAGTAGCAGCATATATTAATGATATCTAATCTGAGATAGCCTTAAGTCCAGAAAACGCACAATTGGAGGGAGGGTTGTGGTGGTAGTTGAAGATTCAGCAGAGAAGCCCCACCAAAATAATTCAAGTTGGGTCCCTCAATTGCTAAAGCCAGCCCTGAATATGGCTACCAGTAAATGAAAGAGTAACCCTATTTCTGTCTTCCCAAATGTTTAAAATCGAAGATGTACCATTGTCCCTCATTAAAATCCAAGTTGGAAATCAGACACCTCAGCTATGCACTGAGGGATATAAGTAAGGATATACTTTCCCTACTTGGACCCATATCTAAGAAAGCTATGGATAAAAGAGTATTTGAAAATCTTGTATATACTATCTGAAGGCAGTTCCCATCACAAACCAGGCAGGAAGATGCATTATGCATGTCTAAAAGCATGCTGAGAGAGTACCTTTCAAAAGAATATACCCCTGTGTCTGCTCAAAATAAAAGATTAAACACACAGAAGAAATAACTTCAAGTACATTATCACAATACTGATGTTGCAGTCATGTTTCCTCAATATGCATTTGATCTTTCTTGTTTTAATGTCAAAGGCTGTATTGTGAATATTGTGCTATTTTCATGTGTGATTTTCCTGAATACTTTTGAACTGGCAACAGTAAAGCACAAAGCATTTACCATTACAGACTGTAAATCCTTTATTAAATGAAAATGTGATTGCTAAATTCTGTTCATACATACATTCAAAATATTGTTTATAAATATGCAGCTGTCTTTATCTATCTACATTGTAAATATTTGCCTGCTCAAAATTTTTATTGCAAATTTGCATTTTACTGTTCTTTTTCTGTCTGCATTGTGAATAGTTTACTTTTTCTAACTAGAGCAATATCTTTGAATATTTGATATAGTAAACTGCTACCTTTATAGGCCTGGGTTGTGGCTGAAAAATGGTCTTGTGACCAGCCTGCCTAGCCATTTATCAAATGGCAATAAATAAATACAATATTGTACAGTTTTATCTCTGTCACTTTTGTGATGTTATATATTAGACTGTAAATGTATATAGACCTACAACATGTGTGAACTCTGTACTGTTTTCTATCTTTTAAGAACACCAAAGCTCACAAAGGGTGAAATCAGACTAAAAAATCTCACCAAGGCAAACTATACCTTTCTAGGTGAAGGTATAAAAGCATTCCAAGCCCCATCTCAAGCTGAAAGTAGTAACTACACTGAAGCTTACACTAAAGCCCTGTACAATCACTTCCATAAGTGTATAGACTCAGCTGCACCAGAAAGAATCAAAGTCAGAGCCCCAAGTAAAAACAAGCTGCCATGGTGGACATCCAGCATCAACAAACTCTACAATAAATGCAAAAAGGTGCTGTCCAAGAAAACAAAGACAAGGCCCCAACAATGGAAAAACACCCTCCTCAGCCTCAACAGGCAAATAAAACAACTTGTCAAATCCTCCAAGTGCTTTTTTGAGAGAAACCTAGAAAGTTCTGCCAGAGATAACCATAAGACATTTTAAAACTAGGTATATAACCTAAAGGGTAGGACCCAAGCATCTGCAGAATTAGTGGCCAAAGGTATCACATACTCACTGACCCCACAAAGATAGCAAACCTGCTAGCGGATAGGTTTGGAGAAAATTTCACTCCCTTACCCCTCCTATCTTACAACAAGCTCTCCTCAATCTTCCCCACCACCTTACATATCTGAAAAGCAGGTCTGCAAACTCTGTCCAAGTCAAAAAACACAGCCTCTGTAGGGACTGATGATATCCCAGGCTGCCTTCTAAACAGGCTAAAACATGAACTATCATCACCTCTAAGTACCCTTTTTAATTGTAGCCTGACTGCAGATTTTGTTCTTCCAGAATGGAAAACAGCTACAATTATTTCCCTCTACAAAGGTGGCCTAGCAACAGACCTGAGGAATTATAGACCCATAAGCCTGACCAGCCTCATCTCTAAGGCCACAGAACGTATCATAATGGACCTTATAAATAAAGACATAGGTGACCTCCAAAGCCTGGATCCTACCCAATTTGGCTTTGTGAAGGGCAGATCTTGCTTGTTAAATCTGGGGGATTTCTTTGAAAGTCTGACCAAGGCCATTGTAAAGGACAAATGTGTATGCGCAGCATACCTTAACTTGCCAAAGGCTTTTGACACAATCCCACATTTAGGCATTATTGATAAACTTAGCAAACTAAATGTAAATCCCTTTGTTGTAAGATGGTTTGCCAACTGGCTCACAAACCAGAAACACAGTATCAAAGTGGGTGACTCCACATCAGCCAGCAAACCTGTTACCAGCAGGGTGCCACAGTGGTCAGTGCTGGGCCCCCTACTATTTGGTATATTCTTCTCAGAATTTCAGGTATAAACTAAGGGGCTGTGGCTGATAAAGTTTGTAGATGACTGCAAACTCGGTGCGATCATTTTATCCACAAATTATGTCAGTATACTCCAGGAGGGTCTCACACAGGCCAACGACTGGTGTATTAGTCACAGTCTCAAACTGAATGCAAAGAAATACATCATCATCCCCTTCAGCACAAACAATGTCCCTTCACACTATCAAATCAACAGCAATACCCTAAGTACCGATGAAGTGGTAAGGTACCTTGGATCACAGGTTGTCTGTGACCTTAACTTCGATTACCATGTGTCTACCATAGTAAATAAAGCTTTCCACATAGCACACTTGATTAGTAAAGGTATCGCCTTAAGAGTAAAAGAGGTTATAACCCCCCCATACTTGGCACTTATATGACCCACAATTGAGTATAACACCCCATTCAGCATGTACCATACAAAGCACCTGCAGTCGTTAGAGAGACCTCAGAAGTTTCTAACAAAGAAGATCAAGGGCCTCCAGCATGTACCTTACACAGACCAACTAAAATCTCTGTCACTATACTCCGTATCATATAGACTTCTTAGGGGAGACTTTGCCTGGCCTACAGTGCAATCCAAGGCCCAAACCTAATGAACTTATTGCATATCCATAAATCAAACAGATCTAGGGATACCTGCTCCAGAGACTTAAATCAGGCCTATGACTTAAATAGGATATGCTGGAGGGACAGATTTATCTCCCACTGACTGCCATGATTTTGGAACAGAGTACTAAGTCATGTGAAGCAAAGCACCTCTATGACACTGTTCAAGAGGATCCTGGATGAGCAGATAGCGCACCATAAATCCTTACCGGGGATAGCACCCACAACCCTCCTGGACATGGCCAGTCATCAATAATTTCAGTCTTGGCTATTGACTAGCACTTCTATGGTATTACATTGGTTTGAAATGGCTAGGCATAAAATTACCTCTGGGTCGATAGCCTAGTAATCTTCTATGATCCTATGATCCTATGTACATTATTTGTTATTATTTTGGTCTATGATCTGTACTTCTCTGTGGAACTTTTCTCTCCTGGCCTGCGCTAAAAAAAGGATTTGTTTACTGACCCACATGGGTTTTCCTGCTCAACAAATGCAAAACAAAATAAACATGATACCTTTCTTGACAGCTATTAGGCTGCATTGTAACCCCTAAAGCTGTGAGACAGATGAAAATTAATTAAATAAAATATCTTCAACTGAACGAGACAAGCTGAATGATTTTCTCTTATTTAATTTGCTTAATTATGGTCCTTAATATCTCAAATTCAGTAGTATGATAAAGTTATATCAAAGCAGAAGCACTGCAGGTGGTCTCTTTTCAATCATTCTCAGCTTGAATGGCACAGGCAGCCCCTTGCACGCCTTATGCTACAAGAATGACTAACAATAGAGCATGATTAGCACTATTAGTTTTAATGAGTCCAATGCTTGCCAGGTTTTATTTTATTGCTATTTTTAAGATATTTGGTACTAGGCACATATTTTATTGTTTCTTTGCCATTTAAGAACTTCAGAAATCACTCTCTTAGAAGTAATTTTAAGTTCACTGTTTCAGAGAGTTATCAGATTTTGTGGACACACAATACCTTTTTGAAAGGCCTTCACTTGAATTTTTCCGATTTTTTGTTTTATTATTATTATTTTTTTTTGAGATGTAAGAGGAATGTTGCATTGCCTGAGCAGACAATGCAATAGTTTAAGTTCCCTCCAATATTGCTGGACAGCCTCCTACATTTTGATTTAGTCTCGATCCCCCTGTCACAGACTAGCCTCTCAATGTTAGAAGTGATGACATGCTATAGACACTTTACAAACAGATAAGTTGGCAAATTTAATACTTGAAGCTTTACATGAATTTTTAGGCATTTCATTTCAAACATAGGTTGTCAGGATGCTCAGATGTTACATGCTGTCAAAAATTAGTGCATGCCATTTTTCTAATAAACACTCTTATCATGAGCATACATGGCTACATTCATAGTCCGTCCAGATCTTTAAGCATTCTCCTATCAGTCCTAGTTTGTTCTCCATATCCATTCTATTTCATAACTTCAAACAACTGTTCACCTTTAAATCACAACGTAATTGTGTATTAAAGGCTGGACTTATGCACATTGTCTAATAAATAATATCACCAACTAATAGCACATAAAAATAATTATTTATATTTACAAATAAATGACATCTTTATCATAAGCCTCCTATGGCTAATTATTATAGAATCCAATTAATTATTGTTTTTTCTTAATCCTACCTACCAAGAAGATATAATTCATTTATTCTTGTTAACTGGCTAACTCAGCAGACAGCTGTATTCTTTGTGATAACAGTCCCTATTACTTTCTTAAAGGCATTCAGTGCTCTTTTGTTCAAAAACAGTTTTCTACTGCAGTACATTCTTAGCTTATGTTAGCTTTTAAAAGTCCTTTTATAGTTCAGCTCATTTAAAGAGCCAAGCGCACATTAATATCTAATATTCTCATGAAAATGGCATATTTACAAATCCACTCTATCTTTCAGAGGAGAGGCTGGGATGCAACAAAATTACTTTCATAGTTTTCAGAGCTAGACCTAATACAAAGGGCTCATCATGCCCTCTGTCATGGAAATGTTGGCCTCCACTGTATTACAACATGCATAATATGCAAATCCCTAGTTAATCATACTGTTTTCCAAATTAATTCATTTCCAGGCATGACATACTGACCCCGGGATTCATGAAGCTAAAATCCTGTGTCCGAATAGTCGCACGGCTCAAACACGGAGTTCGGAGCCTGTGCGATTCAGGAAAGTAGGCTGGGTGTGTGCACGAGCCTACCAGCACTATTCCAGCAAGGACATCACTGAATAATGCAAATTAACTCATTTGCTGATAAAAAACAGGGAAATGCGGTGAATTAGCTAGTCAGTAAGCAGGCAGGCATCCGTGCAGGAATAGTGTCAGTTGCAGAAATGTATTCGGCTACTAGCCAAATACATTTCTGCAAAAGTCAAAATGGAGGCATGACAGCTCAAAGTAAAGTATGTATTATAATCACTGGGCCGGATTCATGATCGCTTGCACGGAGTCTAAGAGTAGAGTAAGACTCCATGCAGCCATCATGTCCGATGAGCGATCCAGGAACAGCCTGTAGGGGCGTGTAAGAGAGCTCCTAAAATGGTTCTTACACGGACAGGGCAGGGATATGCAAATTACCTTAATTGCAGGTGAAAGGCATGCAAATGAGGTAGATTTGCGATTCAGGAAACCCGTACCTGTCCGAGAAAGAGCAGTGTTATTTGCAGAAATGTACTCAGTTGACAACTGAGTACCATTCTGCAAATAGCAAAACGGAGCCATGACAGCTCCAAATAAAGGTTGCATCCAGTGCAGGAAGCATGCCAATGGCCAAATATACGGCCATTGGAAATGTTTCCTGATGCAATATAAAAATAAAAATATTTTTTTTTTGCCGATTTCCGACGTTTAAGCGTAGCACAGCGCCATGCAAATGGGCTGCGCTCTAAAACCCAGAATACTACAAATTAAAACCCACAAATGTGGAATTTATAGAAATTGTTACTGTACAATGCAAGAGAATGGCAGGTTGAAGACAACATGGCCACCGAGTAGCTGTTGCTAAGGGGGGAAGCTCAGTCTAAGACATGTAACCAAGCATTAGTAGGCAATCCTATGTAAATGAGTGTTAGGATGGATAGTGAATCGCAAGTTAACATAGCAAATGAGGACAGTCAGTGGAGTGTAGGAGTAGGATATGGGGAGTAACAGAGTAGAAGATAGGTGACATCATGAGGGAGGTATGTATGAAAGAAGTGAAGCTCATTGGAGCAGAGTGGCATGTGTCAGCTGTCATTTATACATCATGGAAATAGGTGTGTTAACAGGTAGGCTAAGGAAAGGCAAGAAATGGAAGGTGTATGCCATGGATAACACCAAAGTTTCTTGCTGAGTGGGTATGCGTGCGTGTGCGCACGTGTAAACCCGAGTAAGACAGTGTGTGCGCGTGTAAACGTGAGTGCACGTGTTAAAGCTGGAGTAAGCATGTATAAGGCTGTTTAAAGAGTTGTAAGTGCGTTTGCGCTGGTGTGCGCGCATTTTAACCCAAATAAGCAAGTTTTAGTCCGTGTAAGCATGTGTGCGTGCATGTTAGCAGCCATGCGCGTGTTTGCACTTGTATGCACGGCGCTCACCCCTGAGGAAACAGAAAGGAAAAAGGAAGCACAACAAATTGTAGGAAGCTACCAGGGAGTACTAGCAGAGCTAACAGGTGAAAACAATCAGAATCAGGCAATTACACAGGCAGTACACTAGCCCAACCCAGCCTAGCACTTAAAACTCTGCAAACTACAGTCCATTGTTTCTCACAAGAGACACTGCAGTAAGCTAATAGAAGTGAAAACTGAAAAAGCTTTACTGAGACAAAGAAATGTTAGGCGCTGCCATTGCTGTTATAAGGCAACATATGCAACATGCTGAGGGTGGTGACAATGGAAATGCTGCAGGGCAACCCACAGTGAGGAGACGGAGAAGACTGTACAGGCCCAAGGTAACCTATCAGGGGCTACATGAGCTGGAGATAGTGGAGTGCTATAGAGTGGACAGAGACCTCCTGCAGCAAATTGTTGAGCTGTGCAGGCCACACCTCACACACAGAACCAACAGAAGGGAACCCATTCCAGTGGAATCCAAGGTATGTGTTGGCCTAAGAGTAATAGCAACAGGTACCTTCCAGAGACCAACTGGTGATATGATGGGGATATCACAGGCATCGGCATCCAGGGTACTACACCCGTTTCTGGATGCCATGTCAGCACATGTCGGTGATCATGTATATTTCCCCAATTCCCATGAGGTATTGGCCAGCAATGTGCGTCTCTTCCAGCAAATAGCAGAATACCCTGAGGTAGTGGGTGCAATAGACTGCACACACATACGCATCAAAGCACCAGCTGGCGAGCGGGGTAGGATCTACTTCAACCGCAAGGGCTTCCCCTCCATCAACTGCCAGGTCATGTGTGATGCCCAGGGCATAATACTGAACGTGTGTGCAGGCTGCCCTGGAAGCTACCATGATTCTCATATCTGGCATCTGACACAGCTGTACCAGACATTTGCCAATGGGGACATCCCACATGGTCACCTAGTGGGGATGCTGGCTACGCACTGGAGCCGTGGCTGATGACACCCATCAGAAATGCACACACACCTGAACAGGAATGCCATAATGAGGGACACGCACAAACACGTAATGTAATAGAGCGTGTGTTTGGGCTGCTCAAGTCATGGTTCCGGTGCCTGGACACATCTGGTGGAGCCTTGCAGTACTCACCAACTACATGTACCCAAATTGTCATGGTATGTGCTATGCTACATAATATGATCCTGCAAAAACAGCTGTAGCAGGACCAGCAAAGGCCTGGGCCAAACAGCCCCCCACCATTGCCAAGGCCATCACAGGCAGAGCATGACTCGGAAGAGGAACAACCTGAGCCTGCCCCAGTAGGCAGAAGGAGGCATGCCCGGTAATGCTTTGGCCTTGACAAAGAGGCAATGCATAGCACATACACTGGCTCAGTAGGAACTCTGGAAATTATACCTCTCTCCGACTTGCACATAAAGTAAAAGGGATGCCTAAGTTGACACTACCTTCTTCCAAACATGTGCAGGGAGTGTAGTATGTGCATCCAACATAGGCAGCCCTGCAGCACCACCTAAGGCATGAATGCCATGTGTTAAGCAATATAAAGCAGTGCTAAACAGCAATTACCACCATGTAGTATATGCAAACAAAATCCCACACAGCAACTAGCACAACTGTGGTCAATGTTCAGTAATATTGGGCAACGTCCAGCAATGTTGGTGAATATTGAGCAATGTCGGACAAGCCTGGTCTAAGTAGGGCATAGCTGAATAAAAGCCAACATGCTCATATTTGCTTAACAGGCCCTTAAGCAGTCTGGTCTGCTCAGTATGAAAATATAAAACAGTGATAGGCCTTGAACCCAGGATACTGTGCAGTATAGCCAAAGTACTGAACCACTAAACCATGACAGTATTGCAGTGGTCCACCTGTATGACGGAATGTTGATAAGTCTTTGCAAAGTATTCCATGGAAACCCTGCAGGCACAGCATAATCCTTGCTGAGTTATGACACAAAGGTGAGTCCTGCAGTGAGAACAGAACCTGACTTCCAACACACACAGTATAAATGTTAATATTGATCATGTTCGCACACATCAACAAATGTAGTGGACCTCAGATAGCAACATACAGAAGGGTCACACTGGGCATGCTCACACACTTGAATAAATGAGACAAATATCAGGCAACAAAACATGGAATGGCAGAACTGGGCATGCTCACACACTTAGGCCATGTCTGAGTACAGCAGTGGGCCATGCATATCTGGCAGTTGCATGTGTTAACCCAGGAGCCTGTCACTATACAGCAATCCGCCATGTGCACACAGTTATATGACAACACACACATCTATAATATAGTGGAACCGTGTCATAATCAAATATGTTCTGCAGATACCGAAGTTCTTCATGTAAACTTGTAAAGCAAAAATGATAAAGACCTGCAAACAGTATCAGCAATAAACATTGTGCATCTTGAACATTAGCATAGGTTCAAAGGTCGATACTAGGCTATCTGCCCTAGGGCATGTACAAGCCTAGCCAGAGTGTGTTTGGCATTCACATCCCTGTCAGATTACTACACTGTGTGTGTGAATAGTAGGTCACACAAGATAGCCCATGTACATTTAGGCTAGTGTGCCTCTGTCTAGCAGGGACACAGAAGATATCCCAGGGGTAAATATACAATCACCCATACAGTCGTCAAGATGTCTCCAGTAGGTGGTCAGTGGGTGGCTCTGCCTATGTGAAACTGGGATTACATTCTGTAGTGAGTGGAGCCTCTGGGATAAGAATCGGTCCCTCCTCAATGTCCTATTAACATATGTGCTGAGGTATACGTCCCTGGAGTGTGTTGCTCAAAGGGAGTTGGATATCCTGAGGTGGAGCATGTCCAGTAATTCTGGGTTGGGTATATCTGTAAACAACAGGCACACATCATATCTGAGTAGGTGGTGAGCGACTGAGTAGAGCTGGAGTTACTGCATCTGAACTATGCAGAGCATCTGTGTGAGTCCCTAGATCTGCTTGGTGAGGGCCTTCTGTGACCAGTACAGTTGCTGCAGGTGTCAGATAAGGTACACCCCAAATGTGGCATTGTAACCAAGCATGGATGTGATGAGTATAGGGGCACAATGACCTCACTCGATCTAGATGTGAAACCATATGGGATAAGGTGGCCCACATAGAAGGTGTGTCCAACCACTTTGGCAGCATGAATGTTAAAGGTGACAGTACGAACAAGTCATGTCCCCAAACCCCTAACAACTCCTACCGTATATAATGGAGTACTACCTATGTGATAATGTGTGGGCATGTTGTTACTCCCAAAGAGGATGACTATGCAACTAATGGCATTTAGCTGTAGGCCATGGCTCAGGCACCAGTCATCCATCTCTGTGAGACCCTGATTGAGTATGCATGTGGCAGCTGGAGAGTTGATCATGGCACACAGTTTGCATTCAAGTGCAAACATGTTCAGCCATATTCCCCCTGTTGTAGCCTGTACGTAAAACAAATATATACTGAACAAGAGAGGTCCCAGGACCAACTCATGTGGGATGTCATGTGTAACTGGTGTATAGTCAGACATGGCAGCTGCAATTCTGACCATGTGGGTGCTATCCCTGATCTAGGTATCAATCCATTGTGTGAGATATGTGCCCATATTGACGCTGGTGAGCCTATGCATAACAGCCCAGTGGGTTATTGTGCTGAAGGGTTTTGCAAGGTTCAGGTAGGCTGTGTGGACAGCCGTCCCTATGTCGATGGACCTGTTAGCCATTTAAAGAATACAAACAGGTTCAAGAGGCAAAATCTGCCCACAACAATGCTGAAATTTGTAGGACACAGTGTCTGTAGGTTCCTGATGTCTATGTGTATGAGTCCTATGACAATATGCTCCATAGCTTTGCAGAACAGGCTACATAGGTTTATAGGGCATTATTGTCTGTGGTCCTTTGTGGCACCAACTCTGTGGAGCGGGACCACTGTCGCAGTATGCCATTCCTTGGGTACATATCCTGTGGTAACTCCGATATTGAACAGTGATGTAATGTGAGGGTTGCATTTGTCATGATGCTCGTGTAGGATGCAGGCTGGGACACCATCTGGTCACATTGATACTGTGATGTACGCTGTGGGGAGGGCAGCACTCACCTGTTACTGTGTGATGTCAGGGAGGTTATACTCTGTTGGGATGGATAGTTGCTCCTTAGTGGGGATGGGTGGGAGACATCTGCACTGAACCTGTTTGCCAGAATGTAGGCAATGCCAGTGGGTTCAGGGTAGGTTTAGTCAGTATGCAGTAACTCAGATCATATCAGTGAGTGTCCACCCAGGTTCCTGACATAATTGAAGAAGGCCGTGTGATAGTCCTACGTGTCTGTTGCAATTGTCTGGTAGAAGCAGCCCTTAGAAAAGTCCATGAGTGATTGTAGCTGTCTGCTAGTACAGATCATAGATGCCTTCCCAGTCTGGGATTGTGCTCTATCATGTAGTAGTTTCTTCCTGATGTTGTACAGCTTATTAATGGCTGGGATCTACCAGACAGGGCCCCTGCCATTGTAGTAGTCGGTCCTGTTGTTATTTGGGATAGCACAATCCTTGTAGTCCACTAGGTATCCATAGAATGTGTATGTAAAGGATGCAGCCGTGTGAGCCGTATATGCCACTGTCTCAGGATCTCTGAAGGATACCACCTTGCTTCGGTGAAGTGAGATGTTGGCTCATGAGAAGTTCACCAAGATTACCCAGGATGGGTGTGTGGAGGGTATATGTATGTCCTGTGAGATACATGTATGTTCCGACCTTACCAATGAGGGGTATATCACTGGTGTGGAACATAGAGTCCCCATGTTGGTGATGATCAGGTCCAATATGTATTCCCCCTTGTGGCTGTGCTGACTGGTTGTGCCATAGCATATGAGTCCATAAATTGTAGCGACTTTTGGGTGAGGGTGTTGGGGCTTGAGTAGTATCCCCAGTCAATATTTGTGTATATGAAGTCACACAATATAATGGTGTTTGTGGAGAATGCCATATTCTCCATAGTTCCCACAAAAGCCGAGTGTGGTTCCTGAGTTTGGGAATGTGTTCTGTAGCAGACAACAAACTGAAAGGCAGTATTGCACAATGGTAGTTGTATATGTATGGTCTGTGATGCTTTGCGCAGTGCTACTAACCTGGAGGTGTGTGTATCTGTGATGTATATGGATACTTCCCCTAGTTGTGTTGTCTGTTCCAAGTCTTGTTGTCAGACAGCATGGTATGAAACATAACCTGGTAGTGCTGGTGTGCATAAGCGAGCCTGAACCAGGTGTCTGTCAGTACACAGATATTGCTATCCTCCACTCTGAGGAGTGTCCTGAGTGGCCACAATATGAGGTTAACACAACTGTTGTTGAGCAGCATTACCCTTAGTTTCATTTAACCTGTAATGTCTATGGAGGTGGGTTTGTCTTCTGAGCCCTGCTTAGAAAAGGCACTATGGTGGTAGCAAGAGCCTTAGCCAGCATTCCAAAGTCCAAGGGTGACAGGTGCAAGCTGTCCATAGTGAGGCTACATGGCATGTTGAGCATGTCACCATACGCTGACAGACACTGTATCCCCATATGAATGAAACAAATGTGTTAGGCAACTGTTAAATTTGATATGTGTGTCCGTATACTGTGACATCATAATTGGTGGGTATAAGATGCTAGACAAGGTCAGGGTCATACTGGCCTGGGCTACATGATCAGAGTGTTCCTCCATGTATCATGTCATGTGATCCAGGGAGTAATGTCTGAGGTTATACACACCAGCATGGACAATGATGGTGCCAGTCTTGTACTTGCTTTGTAGTGACCTGACTGCCTGTGTTATGCGGCAGATCCTGGCACCCAACAGACAGCCCAAAGTGACTATTTCCTTGTTAGGACTGGTGAGTGGTACATCAGTGTGTCTGACAATGTGTCCCCTATTACAAGTGTATTAGGTGTGTTGTTTAGCCCGAACAGCAGTGACTGTGTGGCACACTGACATTGTGAACACTGTCATATGTGAGTATTGTATTGAGGTAGCAGGTGCGTCTGTGTCTGCTTTGGAGGTCTCTGCTGCTTAGGTAGAGTACATTTACAGCATCCAAATATGTCTATGTGTGCTAATGTGGTTTGAGTGCTGTTGCTAGAGGATATGTGAGACTGATATGTGGTGTGTGTGTGGTTACTTTCACCATCTGATAGACTGTGCCAGTCATGGGTCGAGAGAGTTCAGCTCCCTGTATGTCTATATAGGTGCATCTCACACATATATCTGAGTTTGTCAGGAGGAGGAGAGAGTTGTCTGTGTACATGATGCAGATGTGATATTGTGTCAATATCACAATATCCACCAGCTGGACCGAAGAGTACACACAAAACCAACTCCTGGACATGCCAGGATATTATCATGACATACTCTGTAGCCTGATCACAAAGATCAGTAGGGTGTTAAACGTGTAAAAGAGTATAAAAGGGATTAGTGCTCATGTTCGTTGGTGTTTTGTAAAGAGTAGCTGAGAAGGAGTTCAGACTGAATCATGACACCTCCTTCAGCTATGTCATAAATATCAATGTACACCCATATATGTCCTGAGTCAGGGCCAACTGTACCTGAGTGACAATGCCAACATCATGACAGACAGGCCCATATGCACATACCCATCTCCCACTGACAATAGTCCACATCAACATACCAGGAGATATCACATGTAGAATGGATGAGCAGCTACCCCCACTGCCAAAAGCATGGCAGCAGGTGGAATACATTGATTCCCAATATGTGTCATGCACAAACTACAGAACAAACAGATCATGCACCTGAACAGTCAGCTGAGCCTCACCCCCTACACAGGATGTGGAACCGTTGAATGTGTCACAGCTACATATGGCACTCCCCACAAGTGTTGGTGCACAACACACCATGGGAAGTCAAGTCCAGTACGCCTATGAGGTCTTATCTGCAAGGTCATGGAGTCCATCATGGTTGCAGTCATAAACAGAGCTATTGGAAGCTGACATACACACAACCCTACCAACTGTGGTATGTTCATGTGCGGATCATGGTTCCCAAACATGCTAGACTGTTTGCAAGGCAGCCACCCAGGACATACATCAATGAACACATCTACCCATGTGTCACATAGACTTTGAATAGCCCTTTATCAACATCCCAGACACATGTAGTATCCACAAAACCAACAAGCTGTGCATACATATGTGTTGACATATGACAGAATGTCAATGTGTCCACAGATAGATCACACAAGGTAAGGATTCTGAGGTCTTGTTCAAGCTGTTGACACCTGCTGACCCACATGGACCATTCCTGGAATGGCATAAAACAAAATGTACACACATCACCATGTCCAGTCTGATGATGTCACCATCCTATAAGTACAGCTGGAGAAGAGAAAACAGCCAGTAAAGCAAATAGCACGCTGTGTTAATGCGTTTCTCTCCAGTATCATAACATAGTTAGGTAGGGGTTTGAATCCTGCAAACAGTGTGTGTGTGTGTATGTGTGCAATTGTCTTTGAAAGGAGTGTCCTTTTTGGAGACTGTGAAAACACACTAAAAGAGGTACATTTCTCTTTGGAAAGTCTGATGATGTCACCATCCTACAAATACAGCAGGAGAAGAGAAACCAACCAGTAAAGCAAATAGCACGCTGCATTAATACGTCTCTCTCTAGTATCATAACATAGTTATGTAGGGGTTTGAATCCTGCAAATGCTGACTGTGTGTTACAGTGTGGGTTTTGTTTTACCATGGTATGACATAGTATGATGGCAACAGTAAGTGCATCGCACACATCAGGTATCTGCCTGGCAAATATATATGTGTACATGTCGCCTCAATCAGTACATAGGTGTGAAGCCTGCATACTACATGAATACATTTGTTTCCATTGACAGGTTGTGCTGCTGCTTCTCAGATCGTAGGTTACATATGTATGCATGTGACACAGCCATCCACTGTTGTGTTCTGTGGCCAAGGTCATCTGTGGCACACCCACCCATGATAGTTACTTAAGAGTAGTGTGAGTAAGGGTATATGCCTGGGGTATATGTCAGACATGGTCATACACAACAAAGTCTGCCAAGAATGGACAGTCTTTATAGGTGTATGACTACCTTGTGGATATGCATTCAGGCCTCTAATGTCTTATGTGATACACCTTGGGACTCCAGAATACCTATGGATATGTGGATATCAAGAGACACATGGCATAACATGGGTCTGTATGTACACAATGGTACCCAACATACATGTTGAGGGCTACCACCTGTGTGGTACTGATGGGATAGTATGTATAGTACATGAGGAGGACTATGCCATAGTCGGCTTACTGCTATACAGCATGTATCAGACAACAGGTATCTGTCTGTATGATACCCTTGTGTAGGATATGCGTCCCATCCAGGGAATGCATTGTAGGCCAATCCATGCATTCCAAGATTTGAATGGAAACATTCCTAGTGTGTCTGCATGTACCTAAGGGGGCTATATGACACACAGGTGTGGTCACAGGAATGGGTGGCGGTCATTACCACTGGTTAGTGTTATAGTGTAGCACCGGAAGGATCCAATTGGTACTGAGTTCCCTACTACTGTGTGTCATTTGTCAGGACATCATCCAATGATTGCTTATAGTCATGCTGTTGAGGTTGTGTATACTACCAGACCGCAAATCATTGACAGATATTAATGGTATCACCCACAGCATAGTGTCAACCCCTGTCATACACACGTCTACCCATGTTAGTAAATAACTGTAGTAGAATGCATACTGGCCATTGAAAGATGCTATGAGATGTTAACAATGTGTACAACAGGGTATGCCACACATCCCATGTGTCCACTATGCATGTACATCCAGACAGTGTGCACCCACCATGTTCACAGATGTACACTTGCTAATCTGTACTGCACACATCACACATGTACTGCCCACTCACTAACACATGCTGGCAACACATCACACATCAGCCAAGTGGCACATGGGTGGATAATACATACTCAGACCTAACAGTGGTGTAAACAATGCTACATTGACAATCAGAGCTTTGCTGCATAATGTCTGCTCAGATATACCTACAAGTATGTAGTTACACTTCCTTTTTGACAACTTGCTATTATTGCTACACTGCTATAGTGTCACCCTGTGTATCAGCACCATGTTAGCCTGTCTCTCCATCAATAATGCAGATGACAGGAGGCGGCACAGGTATCATCATATGCACAGGGTGTTTTGTTGTTTGCCAGAGCCTGACATTGAGCCATCCAATCGACATGTCTGTGCGTGTGTGTGTGTGTGTGTGTGTGTGTGTGTGTGTGTGTGTGTGTGTGTGTGTGTGTGTGTGAGGGACAACAGTACAGCATGGGCCAATGTTGATGTAATGTGTGTGTGTATGTGTGAGCCCTAGTTGTTTGCTTAATGTGTGTGTGTCTACCTGCACACAGCTCCACCATGTGGCTGCCATATATGGTGGTTTGTGGGACAGCCACAGACTGTGCCTGCTAGGCAGTACAGATCACTGTCTCTGGCCATGGACACAGTACCTGTGCCTGGCAGGGGTGCTACGGACAGTAGTGGGTACCAACCCTGACTGGGTACTGTCATCAGAGGCAGAGGCATGACAACTGGACCCACATCCCTGCTGGGACTGGCCAGAGCCACGTGCACATGGTCTACTGGGATGGTCAATGGACAGGCCAGCACCAGCCGTCTGTGACCACTGCCCGCTGTTGCTGGCATGCATCCGTGTCAATGTTGCAACCATCCCGTATGGTCCTGGCTCAAGGAAGACATGTTGTGGAGGGCATCTATTGTCTCCCCCCAACGTCTATCAATGACCTCGGTGTAAGTCCGGATGGCACCAGCAAGGTCACGGATGCTGTCATTGATAGAGGTGTAATGTGCCCTCTGCGCCCTAGGTCCCTGCCTGGTGTACCATCCCATACGTACCTGAGCCTGCATTACAGCCTGGAACATAGTGGTCATCGTAAGACCTGTGAGGGCACGCCTGCCAGGGGCAATATGACCAGTGGTGCTCCCCGGAGAACCCCTGGACCTCCGCCTATGTGGTACCGTTCCAGGTCTACGGCTATGGCTGCTGTGAGGGGATGCAATTGCCATGGGTACCACACTCTCCTGGTCAATGCCAACTTATGCTGTCCCTCGCCTATGGCCAGTGGTGGTGAGGGATGTAATGGCAGTATGAGTGTGCACATAGATGGGGTTGGTGGACCAATGACAGACCCTGTCAAATTTCCCTGTGCCACAATACATGTGTCATCATCACCACTATCCATGGCAGTGGCTTCAGGTCACCTGCTGGTTTTGCCAACCCCTAACTCAGCACCTGTGAGAGGAAGACAGGAAACACACTTTACGGTCTGCACATGCACACATGAACACATGCACACATGCCCATATGAACACATGCACACATGAACACGTGAACACATGCATACATGCACACATGCACACATGCACACAGGAACACATGCACACATGCACACTCCTCACTACAGCAGATACACACACACAACAGCAATCCAAAATATACTCAATATTGGTTGAAGGTGGGTGACAGTATCACAAGGCAAACAGTAGCGTCACATGTGTCAGCATGCAGAATAAGTGTTGATCAAGTCCATGCAGTGTGAGTGTAGACAGCCATAGTTAATGACAGTGTACATGGCTGTGGTGCATGTGTGTACATGTTCAGTGATTGCCTACACCCTGGAACACAATGTGTACAAGGATACGACATTTCTGTGCAAGTATTTTAAGCTCTGCAATGTCCTGTGCACCATCACTCACAGGTATACATACCATGGCTGCATGTGCTATCTGTGTGTCACATGGATTTCCATGTCTGATTGCAGTGTCTGTGTCTATAGCAGATAATTGTGGACACAGGTGTAGCACATACATGCTATGTACACACACGGGATGAGTGGTGCATGTGTACATGATGGAATACCAATCCTGGACTTGGCCATTGTAACTGTATGGGGTGTAGTACCATTAGCCATCATCATCATGCATCATGTGGTCACTCAAGGCCACTAAAGTGTGCTAGACCACTGCCTACCATGCTGTACCTGAACCGCAGTGTCATGGCTAAGTTCACAATTACACAGCCACGTTGCACAAGGGTGTGTGAGGTGCCTAATAGGGAGCATTGCCTAACATGACTGTGTTATGTGTTGAAGAGTGTTGCACAGCCCCATGCTAGGCCCCTACCCCTCAGGTATAATATATGTGATGTGTGGATGACATGTGGGATACTGAAGTGTGGCCTGGCAGCGGGTGTCCGGTTACAACATGTGTAGCATGTTGACGTGTACTGCGTATGACAAACGTGTTATGTTGTATACATGTGTGTCAACTATGCCTATCCAATGTGCAGTACAGTGTTGCCCCAGTTGTGTCTGATGCTCTGTGCATTGCATGGGATTGAGACAGCTACTGACTTTACTGTGATGTTTAATGTCTCACAGCAAACATGCACAGCTTGCATTATGCGTAGGTGTGTTATGTGTACATGGCCTACACCTCACCTATGACATGCACATTTCAATACCAACTTTAAAGTGTTAACACACTCACCAGCATGTGTCGTCTGCCCTGCTGTCACACCAGAGGGACCTACAAGAATAGGACACAGTTTGTCAGTGGCCACAACTATGGCATTGCTACTGTGAATGTGTTAAACTACAGTAAAACAACAGGCACAGGTGTACAGATACTATTCACAATATCAGTATTGCACACAATAGACAGCACAACTGCTAAACACAGTACACATCTCACATATGCATAATCTAACAATACAGGTAACAGTAGTCTACAACTAGGGCATGTTACCTGCACGCTCCATGTCACCATGCTGGGTGACTCCAGCCTCCATGATGACACATGTGTGATATTGCTGCTGTCGGACAGGAGCCACCACACTTAGGAGCAGTTCCTCCACTCTGGTGAGGGGGGGATGTATGGCCACCCCACCACCTGTGGCAAGCTGTTGTGTATGGATATCAGACGCATGGTGCTGGGCATGTCTAATTAAATCACTGCAGTGATGGCGTACCTGCTCATATGTCCGGTTATGCATGCCTATGTCATTTACCCGACGAACAAGATCTTGCCACAGTGCAGTACGCTCCTGCTGGTGTTGGCTGGCCCTAGAAAACAGCAGGATATAGTGCTGAACCAGGCTGTGGTGGATTTCCTGTTCCTCTGCAGCTGTATAGCAGGGATTCCTTTGATGAGCCATTAGCCTGGAAGACAAGTAAACGATATGTGTGAGCAAGTCATGTGGCAAACTTAATATTATACAGTACAGATATCAGTTAACTGCCATATATAGCATCTGTTCTTCTGTCAGAGGATACACACATTCAATACCACATATCAGTGCTCAGCCTACAACTGGCTGACAGTGCCTGCCACACTCCATATAAAAAAATAGTATACACATGTACTCGGCGCAGTGTTTGGGATCCAATGCACAGCCTTGCCAAGGGGGTACATATCAAGCTAATGCATGAAGAAATATGTCATCCATTGCAATGTATGTGAAGTACAGTTACAGTCTAACCGGTAACCCACCCTAGTCGTTGATGCCATTCCCCGACCTAACATATGTGCACAGTTGTTAATATAGCTGGCATACTGCTGTAACAGAGTATACATGTTGCTAGGTACACACGCAAACCCTGCAACACACGTGATTGCAGACATGGTACAGGCATCATTACACACACATCAGACATTCATACAACACACAAATGTATGCTGACACAGATGAGCATTTCCTGTGTACCTTACAGTACTGTGTGCCCCTACTTACAGATACTTATGCCTGAGGTATGTATTCTGTGCAGACTACAGAAAACACACAAGACAGTGTTACCAGGGAATGTGAAGATACACCATACTGTGCTGTCCATATATATCTGTATATATCTATATATCTCTATATATATCTATATATGTGTATATCTATATATCTATATATATGTATATATGTATATATCTATATATCGACATATCTATATATGTATGTTACTCACTTCTGAATAGTTTGCGGTTTGTGTTGACATTAGCACAGTCTGCTCAGGACAACTGGACATATTTTTGTACTGTGTATGCCTACCTACACCCTTGGTTATGCCTGACTACACAGGTATATAGTACCTTTGGGTAGGGGTACAGAACTGCAGAGTGCATTATTTATTATCGTGTGATGTTTATCTTACTGAACATGCAGAGTTGCTGTGTACCTGTAAGTCTATGAAAGCTTGTAGTCTGTCTGAGTAGCTCCCACCTGTGGACATATCCAGATGGTAGATAGAGGTCAGCCTAGTATTCTTTGACTGTGCACCACAGCAGTCTTTTCAGCACCTGAACAATGGCATTGTCACAGGTGGTTGCTAGCAGTACATGGCTACATCCTTTGATATTTCTGTGTTGTACTTCTACATAAAGGCATGCTTGTGGGATTCATTCTACAGCTATTTGCAGAGTGTGTAACAGCAGACAAGCTGATATGCCTGTGTGTTTCTGACTCTTCCAGGCCTCAGATACTCTCACATATATATTTGAACAGCCTCAGGGAAAGGTGCATATAACTGGGTTACACCTGTGATATAGTTCAGACATTTTGCAGTTCAGACTTTGGGGGATTCAGAGCATATGTATTGCTACACATTTTCTGACGTGCAAGTGGTGTCTACTCTCACTTATTGACATTTGTCATTAAATAAGATTCAACACTTGTCTGCCTACTGTTAGTACATTTCACAGGTGAAATTCTCTAACTTGCATGGTAAGGTGTGTTTACATTGCAGTAATGTTGAATGAGCGCCATGCGTCTCTTATTACCGTACTACAGTATGTGTATGATCTAGTCATGCTGTCTGCTCACTGATGTTCTCTAACTAGCATGGTAAGGTGTGTTTACACTGCAGTAATGCTGAACATGCGCTATGCTTCTCTTATTACTGTACTACAGTATGTGTATGTTCTAGTCATGCTCTCTGTGCACTGATGTTCACTAACTTGCACAGTAGGATGTGTTTACATTGCAGTAATGTTGAATGTACACCATGCTTCTCTTATTACCGTACTACTGTATGTTTATCTTCTAGTCATGCTGTCTGTGCACTTAGGTTCTGTAACTGCCGTGATAATGTATGTCTACATTGCAGTAATGTTGTTTGTGCACTGTGCTTATTTTATTGCCGTACTACATTATGTTTATGTTCAAGTCATGGCACCTTTGCAATGAGGTTGTGCAACTGATATGGCAAGGTATGTTTATATTCCGGTAGTGCTGTCTGTGCAGCATGCTTCTCTTATTGCCGTACTACAGTCTGTGCATGTTCTAATCATGCTGTCTGTGCACTAAGTTTCTGCTACTGCAACAGTATTAAGTGGTTACTTCTTACTCATATCTTTGCAGCATATTTCAATACAGCTAGAGTATGTTTTTTTTATATCGTAGTCACGTTGTCTGTGCAAGTTTCTGTTACAGCCACAATATGGAATGTTTACATCTCAGACATATTGTCTGTGCACCATGTTTGTGTTATTGCCACAATATGGAATGTTTACATCTCTGACATATTGTCTGTGCACCATGTTTGTGTTATTGCCACAATATGGAATGTTTACATCTCAGACATATTGTCTGTGTACCATGTTTGTGATATTGCTACAATGTGGAATGTTTACATCTCAGACATATTACCTGTGCACCATGTTTGTGTTATTGCCACAATATAGAATGTTTACATCTCAGACATATTACCTGTGCACCATGTTTGTGTTATTAAGACAATATGGAATGTTTATATCTCAACCATATTGTCTGTTCAAGTCTCTGTTACTCATATAGTATGGTATGTTTATATCCAGTTATGTTATCCACAGACAGGTTTCTATTCTGTATGATATATTTAAATCTCAGTCTATTCTCTTTTTATTGTTTATTGTATTAGTATAGTGTGCTTTGTTTATACCCCTGTCATGTTTTCTGTGCAGTGTATTTTTATTATTTCCACAATATAATATTTTTGCTTCCCAACCGTATTCTACAACCACTATGGTTCTACTACTATCAGAGTATGGCATGTTTACATAGCAGTCATGTCTGTGTTACTGCCACAGTATACATCCCAGTAATATACCCATAGTAGACATCCCATTTATGTAGCGCATGTACCATCGTTTTGTTACTTTAGCAATACCAAACCCTGGTCTTCCAGTGAAGTTCCAAGTACCAAACCCTGGTCTTGCAGTGAAGTTCCAAGTACCAGTCCCTGGTCTTGCAGTGAAGTTCCAAGATGAGGTTATTTTTGCAGAGGGTATGAGCAGTGCTACCCATTGCTTTTTTCATTTCTTACATACACTATGTTCCCTTTTGTCGCCCAGACATGTAGATACATTACATCCAGCAATACAGATATCTCCCTCAAAAACAACATTGGTTCTGGCTAAGCAACAGTGCCATGATTACCTTTTGCACCCTGAGGATATACTTCAAATCCCAAGGCAGCCTTTTGCACCCTGAGGATATACTTCAAAGACCAAGGCAGCCTTTTGCACCCTGAGGATATACTTCAAAGCCCAAGGCAGCCTTTTGCACCCTGAGGATATACTTCAAAGCTCAAGGCAGCCTTTTGCACCATAACTGATGATATACTTCAAAGCCCAAAGGCAGCCTTTTGCACCCTATCTGAGGATATACTTCAAAGCCTAAGGCAGCCTTTTTCACCCTGAGGATATACTTCAAAGCCCAAAGGCAGCCTTTTGCACCCTAACTGAGGATATACTTCAAAGCCCAAGGCAGCCTTTTGCACCCTGAGGATATACTTCAAAGCCCAAAGGCAGCCTTTTGCACCCTAACTGACAATATATTTCAAAGCTCAAGGCAGCCTTTTGCACCATAACTGACGATATACTTCAAAGCCCAAAGGCAGCCTTTTGCACCCTAACTCATGATATACTTTAAAGCCCAAGGCAGCCTTTTGCACCCTAACTGAGGATATACTTTAAAGCCCAAGGCAGACAGACTAGGTCACTCTTTTATCCTCACACTATTGCACAACAAGGTGACTGAAATGGGTGTTAGTATCAATGTTTTATTCTGGTTTAAAGACTTCCTGTCAAATAACCAATTGAAAATGACACTTAGATCAGATCTCTCCTTGAGAGCTGCTCTGCAGACTGTGGTTGCAATGGGTCCTTCCTAGCCACTCCCACATTTCTTCATATTTATTTACAAACTTCCCTATGATGTCTCTCAGCTTCCTCTCATCTTATAAGGGGATGACATGGTCATCTACAGAGACAATGCCGACCACACTGACATCAAACTTTAGCTCCAGTTCAACCTGCGTGCACTCCATGAGGGGCTAGTAAAGCCAAATCAATCCTCAGTACCTCTAAAAGCAAAGCCATATTATTCAGGACACATCAAAATTTGCCATACTACCTACCGACCTTGAGATCATATACCTTAACAACTCAGTAGCTGAGACAATTACCTTCTTCAAACACCTTTACCTTTGGCTGGACCAACCCCTTACCTTCCAATAGGATGTTATGAAAAACATAAGGAAAATAAACTCCTGTGTCTCGTGAGCCAACAACATCTCTTCTTACTTCACTGCCACAGCGAGAGCAATTGTAGGCAAAGGGGTTCTCTTATCCTGACATGAACATGGCTTACCTATTATTGTCTCGGCTTCAAAACAAAAAACAAGAACAAAAAATGCTGTTGCTCTATAAAACATCTCCGACAAAATTTGCTGCTTTATCACCAGCTCTCCTTAGCAGAAATACCACTGCCTTACCATGTCTATAGGAAAGCAGATACCCCTAAAAAATTGACTTTTTATTTGATTCACAACTATAAACTCCTGTATCTTGAAACTCACTTTCTACTAGTGGCTAAATTTAAAGAAAACCATCTTTTGACCTGAAGGATTACTCTAATCCACTCGAACGTTCTCAACCATCCTTTGGCAGTCACCAATCATTCACCTAAATGCACTAAGAGCCATGTTACCCTTTCACCTTCACCACCTTCTGTGTTGCCAACTTTACTCTTAAACAGTTACTATTCTTTTCAACATCATTTTAAATCTCCTGTTTTTATGCAATACATCCTTTTCTATTTTTCATGACATTAGTGTATAACATGTTTTTTCAGCTGTTTTCAATTTGTAAACTATTTTATTTTTTGCTTATTAACGCTGTCTGTCACCCAGGCTGGGTCTGAATATATTGATCCACGTACTCCCCTTGTAAACAACCAGACATACATAAACACATTTGGCATTCTTGTGCTTACAATCCTCTACTTACTGCCATCTGCACCACTGACTTCTCTGGTAATCTGTGAGGTAGTGGTTAGGGTTACCAGAAAGGTACTTGTAATGAATTCCAGAAAAAGAAAATCAAATTTATTTGGCTTCATGGTCCTTCCTGAGACTGAATCAACGTCAGAGTCACCTCCAAACGTGTATGACTCCAAAACTGTTTGAGTAAAAAGTATCCTCTGTTCTGTATCACGCATGATGTAAACCATTCTTAAAACCCTCATCTAGCTAGCAGCAGGATTTAACAAACAGTGCGTAATTCTGAACTGGCTGGAGGACTTATTTATAAAACAACACTGCAAGTTGCCAGCAGTTCTGATTTGGTGGTTGTTCTTAATGGAAGCATCTTAACAGAGACACACCAAGGAGTCCTAGTAAAGTTCATATTAGCCTATGACAGAGAGATCTATTTTCTGGAGTAATAGAATGATGTGGTCATCTCTGCTAAATATACAAATAATGGTCTCAACTGTAAAAGTGAACTAAGATATCTGCAGCTGGATTACCCTACAATAACCATACAAATGGCATGCAGGCACTTGCCAGGCATAAGCATCTGACGCATGATTAGTAGGGAATGTAGACTGCTGAACAAAGAGCCACGATGTATGGTATAGTTACACATGATCACTACACTGGTAAGCAAAACCTTCCCTTAACAAAGCCAAACTGGGATGGGCCCAATGTCTGTTGGTTGACAATGTCTTTGATAATTTCCATGATAATTTGTTCCATGGCTTTGTATATCAAACTTGACAGACTGATGGGTCTGTAGTTCCCGGGGTTGTTGATGGTCCACCCTTATGAAGAAGGATAACCATTGCTGTCCTTCTTGTAACCTGGCACATAACCTGCTCTGAGGCTGTAGTTGAAGAGTGCAGCAAGTGGCCCTGCTAGGTCATGATTTTTGGCTATTTAGGAGACAACCAGGGATACTGTTGGTGCCCACTGAAGCAGGGTTTTTTGACCTTAGTGAGTACCACCAGCAGCTGGTGCCTGTTATTAATTAGGGGGATATGCTAGAAGGGATTTTACAAGGGGTAGTGGGGGATTGGGGTGAAGTTAGAGATAAATTTATCAGCCAGTGGATTTGCTATGTCAATGTGGTCAGAGAAGATTGTGCCATTTACCACAAGTTCTGCACACTGCTGAATGCTACCTTTAAGGTTTCTGACATAGCTGACAATGGCCTTGTGATTGTCCTGGGCCTGTGAGGCTATCCTGACCTTGTAATTGGCCTTTTGTGACTTTATTAGACCACTTAGTTTCTTGTTAGTGTAGTCAGAGAGCTCCTGTCTCTATGAGAATCGCACCTTTTCTTTTTGGCTGTGACGTTTTGTCTTTTGTTATCTACCCTGTGAAGGTAAGGATTCCACCAGTGGGGCTTGTTTTTGGTGTTAGATCTGGGCTTACTTCTGGTAGGTATGGTAGCCTCAAAGCAGCCATTTGCAGGTTTTTACAGCATTTCTATAAATAATTCTCCATAGGTAGCTGTGTTGTTGGGGTTTGGGGTAGCTGTAAAGTTTGACAAACTGTCACTTAATAGGATATAGTTTGCTTTAGATTAGTTTCTAACTGTTATGGGTTTAGTTGGGGTTTCCAGGTTGATTTTTTATTTAAACAGAGACAGGGTTGTGGTCTGTCCTCACCAGTTATGACTAGACATGAGGGGGAGAGAATACAATGGTCTCCCATGCTGGTGGGTACTAGATCCAATATGTTTGATCCTCTGGTTGGAGTACACACTATCTGCTCCAGGGAGTTTGTGTAGATAAAGTCCAGAAAAAGTGCTTGTGATTTAGAGGCAGTGTATGTGTACCAGTATATAGAGGGGTAGTTAAAAGCCTCCAATGAATAGGGTATTTTTTGGATGGTGAGCATCTCTAGTAGGTCTAGGTAAGAATTGCAAGCTTTGTGGGTCATAGAAGGTGACATGAAGTGAGCCGGGACATGGTATAGAATCTTGTTTGTGGAGACTTGAATGTGGATGAACTCCAGAGCATCATCATTAACCAACCTGGAGTTGTATTTGTTGCTAATGTAGACTGAGACACCTCCGTCTTTAGCCCCTGTCTGTGCTACATTCTCTAGATTGAGGAAAGCTTGGTGGGTGTGGAATTTCCTGTTTAGGATCCAAGCACTGAGTATCAACATCTTAAGGCTGCTTTGAATTGTTTTTACTCTGTTGGTAGTTTTGTTATTTTGACATTGCCTAAAAAGGTTCTAAGGGAGTGAATAAAGTTTCAGGCAATAACTGAAAGCCTGCAGGGTGGGGGAGGCAGGTGCAGATCATCTTTGGGAAAGCAACTTGGTCTGTTAACCATGTCCTCCCATGTGATAGATATTGGGTTCCTCTGGAATGAGACCGTAAACTAAGCCAGTTATTAAAATTACTCATTTTCTGTTCATCATGAGTGAAGGTAGACTGCTGCTCAGTGCAAGACATGTACCCATCTGCAACACATATTCAGAAGCATCCATAATGTCTCTTTTCATATATTCCAGTGAGGTATGTATCAGGTCATTTACACCCACATGGACTTTGATTGGATCATATTGGCACTTGTGGTGCGGTAACTTGAGTGCATTCATGATGTTACAGATTCTTCCTCCAGACAGGCAGCTAACCATTATCTTCTCATTGTCCAGTCTAGTGAGAGGGACATCTATGTGTCACACAATAGAATCCCCTATAGCAAGAGTACTAGGTAAATTATTAGCTTGACTTGTGGTCTTTTTTCTTGGGGGCTCACTGGGTGTGGGCTTCTGTGTGGCTTAGCTATTGCTTTTGGTATGTACTTATTGCTTACTGAGGATAGATGTTGCTGTTTGACAGCTTAACTGGTCTTTCAGGTCTGGGGGGGGTTTCTTTTAAGTGTCTAAGCATAAGGAGGTTTATGGGTGTGTTGAGTGGTATATGTGAAGGATGTAGTGTGTGTGTTCTTAATAACCTTGTTTGTAAGTAAGATTTTTGCCTCCAAGGAAATTATGTATGTACATCTCTTGCATACTATGTTAGTGTCTTTAAGGATTCATAGGTTGTTTGAGTACATGAGACAATAGCTTCGTCTCAGGATGCCCATATCTATCAAGATGGTCATCCTGTCAGGGCATGTATTAGGGTTGGGTTATTACTGATTACAGACTCTGTTTTACAGGGGTCACCTGAGTTGTGTCTAGGGTTAAAGCTAGATGTTAGATAGTGCCATGGTGTGACATTAGTGATATTTGATGCAATAACTAGATGACCTAAGTTTAGCTACATTCAAAGCCTTTCTATTATACAGGTTAAAGTTGTATGTACTAGCTTCACTCCTAAGTACCAGCTTTAGGTGTAAGTACTAGCTTTAGCTGTAAGTACTTGCTTTAGTCCTAAGTATTAATTTTGAACAATACTATCATAATACTGCATGTAACTTGCTCCATATGCATTTATCTGTAATAAGATTCAAGAAGAATTTCTCACTTCACTGCAAATGAGCTCTAGTCATTTAAAAAATGATTGGCAAAATATAATAAATATTTAAGCAATACAGCTGATCTAAAATGAGACACTCAGGGACAGATTCATATAAAATACAAGCATGCAGCCATGTTACAATGAATGTGCCTCATGTGTATAAATATATTGGCTTATTTTCAAAGTTTTACATGCTCAGAGTACTCATGTGAGTTAAAGATTCATTAGTTCAGTGGTTATATTTACTTGCAGTACATTGTGTGTGTGTGTGTGTGTGTGTGTGTGTGTGTGTGTGTGTGTGTGTGTGTGTGTGTGTGTGTATGTCTGTGTGTGTGTGTGTGTGTGCGTGTGTGTGTATGTCTGTGTGGGTATGCATATGTGTGTATGTGTGTCTAGATGTCTGTGCGGGCGTCTGTGTTAGCATGCATATGTGTGTGTGTGTGTGTGTGTGTGTGTGTGTGTGTGTGTGTGTGTGTGTGTGTGTGTGTGTGTGTGTGTGTGTGTGTGTGTGTGTGTGTGTGTGTGTGTGTGTGTGTGTGTGTGTGTGTGTGTGCACGTGTGTGTGCGTGTGTGTGTATGTGTGTGTCTATATGTCTGTGTGGGTGCCTGTGTGGACATGCATGTGGTGTGTGTGTGTGTGTGTGTGTGTGTGTGTGTGTGTGTGTGTGTGTGTGTGTCTGTCTTTGTATGACTGCATGGTGTGTGTGTGTCTATGTGTGCATGTGTGTGTGTGTGTGTGTGTGTGTGTGTGTGTGTGTGTGTGTGTGTGTGTGTGTGTGTGTGTGTGTTTGTGTGTGTGTATGCATTCTTGCATATTTGAAGCAGAATGCAGGTTGTTTGTCAGGTTAGCTAATCCTTCCCAGAAAGAATGTAGGTTAAAAATGCACCATATATTTAAGTGCATTGACAAGAGCAGTATTAGTTTTGTCAAAGAAAAACTATTGCTTCTTTAAAACTCTAAATCCTACAATATTTGTACAACTTATTTTAATTCTGCATTCAGTGCAATGTCTTGAACTATAACATATTTAGTTAGATATACTGTGTTAGCTGATAACTAGAGTTATTAAGTTCGAGTGAGATTATTTATTGTATGAGACTGATCTTGCAGATATTGGTTTTAATAAACCTGTAAAGCAAAGGAAGAAAGGTTATAAAAATAATATGATCTGCTTTTGAAAGGTCCTGTAAATTTTCTCTAGCTTTCTGAGCAAATTCAGAGCAATGGGATCATTATCTACACAACTTTGTAAAAGCTCGGTTGCATTCAGAATCCAGTTTTTACTTGTTTATTGATGGTTGATGAGAATTTCCTTATATTTATTGCAGTTATTCACATTCTGTATGCTGCTTTATGTATCCTCTCCAGGTTGTTTTTCTGTGAGTTTATCCTAAAACTCTAGAACTTAAGAGTCCTGTTTTAGTGCTTTGTTCACTTTATCATGTATATAAACTAAATCAATAAGAAATGTTTCTGGTAATTTCAAAAGATTAATATTAACCTCTTACCATACTGATTTAGGACAAAGCCAAAAAATAATGAGCCAGATTTATGAAAGCTTGCACGGAGTTGTAGAGTAGAATAAGATGTCAGACAGCCAATATGTCTGCAGAGCGATCCAGCAACAGCCGGAAGGGGTGTGCATGAGAGCTTCTAAAGCTAGTCTTGCACGGACAGTGTCATGGTATGCAAATTACCTCATTTGCTGCTGAAAGCTATGCAAATGAGGTAAATTTGCAATCCAGCAGACAGTAACCTGTCCGTGGAAGAGTAGTGTTATCTGCAAAAATGTATTCCGTTGGTAATAGAGTACCGTTTTGCAAATAGCAAAACGGAGCTATGACAGCTCCAAATAAAGGATGCATCCAGTTGAGGAAGCATGCCAATGGCCAAATATAAGGCCATTGGCATTTTTAAATGTTTAAAATTATTAAAATCTAATTTTTTTCCCCGATCTCCGATGTTTAAGCATAGCCCAGTGCTGCTCAAATGTGCGGCGCTTAAAAAACAAGAAAATAATAAAAAAATAGCCAAAAATAGACATTTTTACTAAAAAGCTTATCCTGCCATGCAGGGGAATGGCAGGCTGAAGACAACATGGCCACTGAGTAGTGGTTGCTAAGGAGGGAAGCTCAGTGTGAGAGATGTAACCAAGCATTAGTAGGTAATCCTATGCAAATGAGGATAAGGACAGTGAATCCCAATTTTCCTCAGCATGTGAGCCATGTCCCAAGAGTGTAAGTGTAGGAGTAGGTGAGTAGTAGAGGAGAAAATAGGTGACATCATGAGGGGGTGTGTCAGAAAGGCTGCATGCTTACTGGAGCACAGTGTCTTGTGTTTGCCCTGAGTTGCTCAGGATTGCAAGAGGCGTGTCTACAGTTGTCTTTTTTGAAAACCAGAAACAAAAGGCGTACGCCGTGAATATATCTGAAATTTTTTGCAAATGTGCACACAGCATGTGCACGCATGTGTGCACATGTGCGCTCGTTTGAGCATCGCTGCCCTGGGCGGAAACAGAAAGGGAAAAGGAAGGAAAAGAAGTAGTAGGAAGTTAACCAAGGAGAACTAGCAGAGCTGCCAGGTGAAATATATCAGAATCAGCCAATTATACAGGCAGCAGACTAGCCCAGCCCGGCCTAGCACTTTAAACTCTGCAAACAGCATTCTTCCCTGTTTTTTCCCAAGAACTCTGCAACACTGCAGTATACAAAGAGGGAAAGCTTAAAAACTTTAAAGTCAGACAAAATGTTAGGGGCTGCTCTTGCTATCATAAACCAACATGTGCAAGGTGCTGAGGGTGGTGATGTTGTGAATGCTGCTGAGCAACCCACAGTGAGGAGACGGTGAAGAGTGTATAGACCCAGGGTAACCTACTAGGGGCTACATAAGCTGGAGATAGTGGAGCACTATAGGATGGACAGAGACCTCCTGCAGCAAATTGTTGAGCTGTGCTGGCCACGCCTCACACACACACACAGAACCAAGAGAGGGGAACCCTTCCCAGTGGATACCAAGGTATGCGTTGGCCTAAGAATACTACCTACAGGTACCTTCCAGAGACCAACTGGTGATATGATGGGGATTTCACAAGCATCAGCATCCAGGGTACTGCACCAGTTCCTGGATGACATGTCAGCACATGTCGCTGAGCACGTATATTTCCCCAATTCCCGTGAGGCATTGGCCAGCAATATGCATCTTTTCCACCAAATAGCAGAATACCCTGAGGTAGTGGGTGCAATAGACTGCACGCACATACACATCAAAGCACCACCTGGTGAGTGGGGTAGGGTCTACATCAACAGCAAATGCTTCCCCTCCATCAACTGCCAGTTCATGTGCAATGCCCAGGGCATAATAATGAATGTGTGTGCTGGCTGCCCTGGAAGCTATCACGATTCCCACATCTGTCATCTGATGCAGCTGTACCAGAGATTTGCCAATGGGGACATCCCTGATGGTCACCTAGTGGGGGATTCTGGATACGCACTGGAGCCGTGGCTGATGACACCCATCAGAAATGCACACACACCCGAACAAGAACTCCATAATGAGGCACACGCACAAACAAGAAACATTATTGAGCTTGTATTTGGGATGCTCAAGTCATGGTTCCGGTGCCTGGACACATCTGGTGGAGCCCTGCAGTACTCACCAACTACATGTACCCAAATTGTCATGGTATGTGCCACACTACACAATATGATCCGGCGAAAACAGCTGCAGCAGGAACAGAATGGGGAAAGGACAAACAGCCCCCCACCATTGCCAAGGCCTGCACAGGCACAGCGACAGCATGACTCGGAGGAGGGACAACTTGAACTGCCCCAGTAGGCAGAAGGAGGCATGCCCAGTATGCCCTGGGCCTTGGCAAAGAGGCAACACATAGCACATATGCTGACTCAGTAGGAACCCTGGAAATGACACCTCTCTCTGACTCGCACATACAGTAAAAGGGATGCCTAACTTGACACTACCTGTTTTCATACATGTATAGGGAGTGCGCTATGTACATCCGACATAGGCAGCCCTGCAGCACCACCTGAGGCATGTGTAACCTATTTTAAGCAATATAAAGCACTGCTAAGCACATTTTACCAGTACTGAGCATATGTAAATTCAATTGCGCATAGCTGCGCACCGTGCTAACCAGTGCAACGTCGGGCAACGTTGAGCAATGTTGGGCAAAGTCAGGCAAAGTTGACCAAAGTCAGGTAAACACGCTCACACCTGCTTTACTGTTCCTTAAACAGTCTGGTCTGCCCAGCAGGAAAATAAAACACAGTGACAGGGCTAGAACTCAGGATACTGTGCACTATAGTCACAGTACTGATCCATTAAGCCATGACAGCATTTCACTGGTGCAGACACAACTTAACTCACTCACACATACCAGTTGGGAGGGGGTCACATACCTAACAGTCACAGCCAGCAGGACAAATGTAGACAAATGCAAACACAAACAAATGATGTATCATGCCCTCTGAAGAGGCATATCAGTAACCTCCCCCCAGGCCTATGCAGACAGATAACAGCAGGCCAGGCAGTGTGATGTGGGTTGAGTATTGTATGAAGTCACAAACTAATATGCATGTAATTGGAAGCTAAGGTCTGTAGTACAGTGGTATGGCTCAAGCCAGTATGATAGGCAACAGCACAGACTGAAATGGAATACCTGACATAGCAGCGCAGGCCTAGCAAATGTGTACAAGTCTCAGGTAAACTCTTTATCCTATGTACACCCACAATAGCAATCAGGTGTGCCCCCCGGGTAGAAATGTACAAATAATAGCTGTCCCCACTGTATGTAGAATGACTCATGGAAGCCCTGCAGGCACACTGTGCTTCCTGTCAATGTACAACACAAAGGTGAGCCCTGAAGTAAAAAACAACTTGATTTTCACACACATATAGTATATATGCTCATACTGGGCATGCTCACACACTTAGGCCATGTCTGAGTACAGCAGTGGGCCACACATATCTGGCAGTTGCAGTTCTTACTCCAGACACTTGTCACTATTCACCAATCCTGCCTTGTGCACACACACTGATATGAAAACAGACCCATATAATATACTGGACACCTGTCATAATCAAACTATGTACTCCAAGTACTTAAGTTGTTCAAAGAAAGTGAAAAACCAAAGAAGATCAATAATTCTCTGATCAGTATCATCAAGAAACAATGAGCACTCCTAACATTATCCAAGCCATGGTCAAAGAGTCCATAGAGAACCATGAAGCTTTCTTTCGCTATGTCATAAATATCAATGTAAACCCATATATGTTCTGAGTCAGTGCAAACTGTAAATGAATACATGCCTATTATCATACCTGGAGATGGTGAAAACCCAGCAATCACATATACAATGGTTAAACAGCTCTTTATAAACCTAAAAACATGGTGTGTATGGGATAACATGGTTTCCCTGGCTGTGTCTTATGTGAACTCCAAAACAAACAAACCCTGCACCTGAACAGTCTGTTGAGACTCACCATCTGTACAGGATATGAAACTGTTGAATGGGTTACAGCAACATTTGACACACTCCACGAGTGTTGGTGCACAACAGACCATGGGCACTATTGTCTTGTAAGCCTAATAAGCCTGATGTGCAAGGCCATGGAGTCCATCATTATGGAACTCATAAACAGAGCTATTGAGAGCCTACAAACACCCAACCCTACCCATTTTGGTTTGCTCAGGGACAGATCATGGTTCCTAAACCTGCTAGACAGTTTTCAAGGCAGTCACCTAGGACATGCATCAATAAAATGAGCTACACACGGCCTACATAGACCTTGAAAAGCTCTTTTCCAACATCCCACACATGTCGTATCCACAAAATCAACAACCTGTGTATAAACACGTATGTCATCTGATGGATTGCCAACTGGGGCACAGATAGATCCCACAAGGTAAGAATTGTGGTCTCCTGTTCAAGCTGGTAACAACTGCTGTCCCCCATGGCTCAGTCCTGGGATCCCTCCTGTCTGGTGTATACTTTTCAGAAATACAGTCAAACATGAGGGCTATGTTTAGGAAGCTTTGTGGATGACTGCAAAAAGGTTGTCATAATCGATGTTGGGGACAACAGAGACATCCTTAAAAAGGGTCTCAGTCAGACAGACATGGTGTCAAACTTATAGGCTCGAGCTACAGTCATACAAATACCACATAGGTGCCAACACCCTAAATATGGAAGTAATAATAAGGGATCTATGGACTGTGGATAGTCATCACTACTTCCAGAAACACATTCACAAAGTGGTTAGAAAATCATGCTATATGTTCCCACAAACTGCCAAGGTCTTTGCATGTAGGTCAAAGGAGGTTCCCTCTACTCATCAGTCATCAGACCCATCACAGAGTACCACAACACACTTGCAATGAATCTGACTAGGCATCTTCAGCAGCTGGAAAGACCACTGACATACCTCAACAAGAGCATTACTGGCCTCAGACAGTTGCCCCATGCAACAAGACTGAATTTAACTCAGTCTGTACTCTGTTGCATACTGTCTACTCAGGTGATCTCTGCCCAACAGACAGGTCCATGTCCAATGCAGAATAGATGTACATGTGCTATCTGAAGTAATGCCAAGCTCACTGAACTACATGCTCTAGGGATATCATCATCATCACAACAATAAATAGAACATGTTGGAGGGGTACATTAATAACTCACCGACTTCCCTTTCTTTGGAACAGGCTCCCTCCCAACCTACAATAAGCTGAGTCTATCACTGACGCTCTTCCAGAGGAGCCTTGATGAGTGTATGTGAAACTGAACTGTCGCACCATGGATCACTTCATCAGCTCTACTACACAGAGGCCTAGGGAACTAACTCCATGGGTGGTGATAGCTTCACACTCTGGCCATACTAATTTATGCCATCAGGCAGATAGCCTATTACCTACCTATGTACCTATATATATATATATATATCTACTATCTGTAGACATGTACCTGTCACATAGTCTACTACATACCTATGAACCTATCTTCAATAAGGCATAGGTTAGCCTAGGCAAGTTGTGCAGCTTTCACCACCCCATTGGGTAGTCTCCCAAGCCCTCGTTCTAATAGTTAGTATGCTAAGTCCCTTTCTAGTGGGGCTGCTGATGTGATGGCTGGTATGAATTGTCTGTTTCCCATCCACTCATCTAGGTTCCTATTGAAGAGTGTCAGTGAGGGGCTCTGTCTGATGTACATTGGGACTCTGTTCCACAGTAAGGCAAGTGTCTGGGATGGTACTCTATCCCACCAGCATGTTGTGTTCATTGTTGTGATGAGATTCATATCCCTGGAGTGTGTAGGGCGACTCAATTTTGTTATCTGTAGATGGACCATGCTCAGCAGTTATGTGTTGGACATGGCTCTGTATGTTAGGCAGAGTATGCCTCTGAGTAGGCGGTACGCAATAAAGAACAGATTTAGTTTTACCAGTTCTGTTGCATAACACAACTGTGTGAGGCCAATAATCCTCTTAGTGAGGTACCTCTGTGGTCTCTACAGCTGCTGGATATGCGTAGTCGAGTACATCCAAAATGGTGCATTGTACTCAATGATGGGTCTGATGACTTAAGAGTAGAGGGCCACCACTACCTCTTCGGATCCTGATGCAAACCCTTTGTTGATTAGGTGGGCCACATAGGATTTCCCAATCACTTTGGCAACATGGTTGTCAAAGGAAAGATGAATATCTACTTGTGTCCCCAGATCCCTTATTATCGTGTCAGTTTTAAGCGGGTAACACCTATGTGGTAGTTTGTGTGTACTTTGTTTTCACCAAAGGGGATCACTATGCATTCCTCCACATTGAGCTTGGGGCCATGATTCTGACACCACACATCTGTCTCATAGAGTCCCTTCTGGAGAATATTTGTGTCATCCAGGGATTCTATTACGGCAAACACTTTACAGTTCCCAACAAACGTAGTCAACCACAACCCTCCTGTGTTGGCATGTACATTTGAGAAGTCTATACCAAACAGGGGGGACCCCAGGACTGAACCCTGGGGGCAACCAGTTGTTACTGGTGTAGAGTCTGACATGTAGCCAGCAACTCTTAATTTGTGAAATCTATCTGTGAGCCAGTTTGCAATCCATCTCGTGATGTATGGATTCATGCTCAGGTTGGTGAGTTCATCTATGATACCTGAGTGGAGAATGGTGTCAAAGGCTGTAGTGAGGTATAGGTAGGCTGTGTTGAGCTCATTTCAATCAGCTGTAGCCTGGGTAACGGTCTCAAAGAAATCCACCCAGTTTAGGAGGCGTGATCTGCATATGATGAAGCCAAACTGGGTGTGCTCAACTGTGTGAAGGTTCACACTCTCTTTATTGTTGACTTCCATTATGATTGGTTCCATTGCCTTAAAGATCAGACTTGTCAGGCTCATAGGGCATGAATGCCAATGTTTTTTTTTATGGCCCCACCCCTGTGGAGTGTGAAAAATGTGACTGTGCAACATTCTATGGGTACATATCCTGTACAGAGCATGTAGAGAGAGATGTAGGTATCCTTGATGAATATGGATACATCTCCACCCTATGTGCTATGATCCAGGTCCTGATGCTGGAAGGTATGGAATGAGTAGTATCCTGGTAGTGCTGGTGTGCTCTCTGGAGCCTTGAACTAGGTTTCTGATAGTGCACAGATATCAATATTCTCCATACTGAGATGTGCCTTGAGTGTGTGCATCTGGAGGCTGAGACTTCTGGCAATGAGTAGCATTTAGCTACCTTTGTGGTTATTTCTGTTGGTTATGGGGTTTGGTTTGTCCTGAATGACCGGTGTTCCACACCTAAAGTCAATGCCTCATTGGTCCCATCTGACCATAAGCTAATTACCCTACATATCCACATTCTGGATCCACCCATCATTAAGGAAACCATGTTACAAAATGTCTCCAAAGCCAACATCATGCTTCTTAAGACAGAAGTGCTGAACTTCAGGACACCCATGCAGATGGACAATACTGTTACGACTACTGAAGCCATCACAATTGCACTTTATAAGCACTTACATGAGTGTATGCATCATGCTGTCCCAAACAGAACCAAGACGCTATCCTCCAAGAAAAGGAAGCCAGTCTGGTGGTCCCCTGCCATAAACAAACTGTACAACAGAAGGAAGAAACTGTTGCAAAAGAGGGTAAAATCCCATGAGTGGAGGAGCTCCCTGGTCAGCCTCAGGAAGAAGCTGCGATCCCTGATAAAATTATCCAAAGCTAGTTACGAAAATAAAGTTGACACTGATTCTAAAGACAACCACAAAGCATTCTATAGCTATGTCAAGAATCTCAATGGCAACACTCAGATCTGCTCTGAGTTACAGCACAATGGCACTAAATATACAAACCCAACTGATATTGCCAGCAGCCTGGCAGATAGGATCAGTGCTAACTTTATACCCCTCTCACCCATGAAAGAGCACATCTCTATACTGGAAGAATGCAAAGTTGCTGTCACCATGGCTACACAGGTAAAAACCACTCTCCAAAGACAGGAACACAGCATCCATGGGACCAGATTACATCCCAGGCTGTGTTCTACACAAACTACAGAATGAACTGGCACCACACCTATGTACCATGTTCAATCATAGCCTCACGTCAGGCTTTGTGCCTGCTGAATGGCGCACAGCGACGGTTATCCCACTAAACAAGGGGGAGCCACCACGGACACCGGAACTATCGCTCAATTAGCCTGATGAGCCTGGTCTGCAAGGCCATGGAATGTATCATCATGGAACTTATAAACAAATATATTGGTAATCTCCAAACTCTGCACCACAACCATTCTGGGTTTTTAAAAGGCAGATCATGTCTACTAAACCTAATGGACTTCTTTGAAGCAGTCACCAAAGCCGTAGACAAGGGTAAGATGTTTCACACAGCCTATCTAGATCTTGCCACGGCTTTCAGCACCATCCCCCACTCTGGAATTATGGATAAACCCACTAAACTAGGTATAAATCCCTATGTCACAAGATGGGTTGCCAACTGGCTCACTGACACAACCCACACTGTGAAAGTAGCAGACTCCAAGTCCGACTTTGGACCAGTGACAGGTGGAGTACCACAGGGTTCAGTCCTGGGTCCTGTCCTGTTTGGTATCTACATCCCTGAAGTACAGGTTAACATGGAAGGTCTCTGGCTAATGAAGTTCACAGATGACTGCAAACTAGGAGCCATAATTGAGACTACTAACAATGTGGACATCCTACAAAAGGGTCTCACTGAGACAGATGCCTGGTGCCAAAGCCATGGCCTCAAGCTCAATGCCAAAAAGTGCATTGTCATCCCCTTTGGTAAAAACACTGTACCCATGAACTACAACATAGGTGGTAGTATACTTAACACCGAAAGTGTGATAAGAGACCTTGGGACACAGGTGGACAGTAGACTCTCCTTTGATAATCACATCACCACAGTAGTCAGGAAATCCTTCTATGTGGCACACCTCATCACAAAAGGTGTCTCATGCAGAATAAAAGAGATCATTGTTCCCCTCTACTCATCATTCATTAGATCCATTATAGAGTACAATGCCCTTTTTGCTATGTACCTCACAAGACATCTACAACAACTGGAAAGCCTGCAGAAATACCTCACAAAGAGGATTAGCAGCCTCAAATACATGCCATACACAGACCGTCTCAAAACACTACAGCTTTACTCTGTCGCATATTGCCTACTCAAAGGTGATCTGTCTAACATACAAAGCTATGTCAAACACAGAGCTGTTGGACATGCTCCACTTAAAGAAATCCCAATCCCTCCGAGCATCAGCCCCAAAACCCAGACTGAAATACAAAAGGAGGGGCTGTATCCATTTTCATAAAGGATACCCACACCTCCAGGTTAGTGGCACAGCACGAGGCCTTGGAGACCATGCAAGTGCAACTAACATTGGGCAAAGCTGCTTATCACATCGTAGCCTGCTACAGATCACATACCTTGTCTCAGGACCCTCAATCAGTATTCCTGAGAACACTGGGAAATATAAAGGTCCTACCAAACACCATGATATGAGGAGATTTCAACTACCCAAACATTGACTGGGAGAATTAAACACCATGATATGAGGAGATTTCAACTACCCAAACATTGACTGGGAGAATTACTCAAGTACAAAGTCCTTTGCCTGATGCTTCCTAGAGTTTATAAATTCAAATGGCCTGGAACAGCTGGTCACCATGCCCACTAGAGGTGACAACATACTGGACCTGATCATCACCAACATGGGGGATCAGTGTTCCACACCAGAGGTAAACCCCTCGCTGGTAATATCAGATCATGAAGTAATCACACACGACATCCACATCTTGACACCCCCCCAGTCAACAAAACCACTGTGAAAAACTTTTCAAAAGCAAACTTCACACTTCTCAAGACCAAAGTGGAAAGTTTCAAAGCCCCCTTGCTACAGGATAATGCTATCCAATCTGCAGAATCCTTTACAAGTGCATTCTATGAGCATCTACAGGGATGCATGGATCGAGCCATCCCAATTAAAACCAAGACTCACTCTTCCGAAAAGAAGAAACCAATCTGGTGGTCCTTGCCCATAAATAAGCTATACACCAGAAGGAGGAAACTAACACATGACAGAGCAAAATTCCAAAAAGGAAAGGCGTCACTGATCATTATTAGCAAGAAACTACGATCGCTCATAAAATAATCCAAGTCCAGTTTCTAAAGAAAAATTGCCAAGGAATCTTAAGATAACCACAAAGCCTTCTTTAACTATATCAAACATTTAGGAGGCAACTCTCAGATATGCTTTCAGCTACTGCAAAATGACAAAAAATACACCGAGAAACGTAAACAAAAAAAACTGAAAACAACCAAGCATCCATGGTGACCTTGCTCCAGTAGCAGAAAATTGCGTCCACACAAAAACTAGTAATCTTAACGCAATTTAATATAATTCCACAAGCGTTTTCGCCACAACATATGTCGTAGCTTCATCAGAGACAAAATACCAAAGGCAAAAGCAGTTTAAATAATCAGATGCAGGAAGTGACATAAAATTACAGCAGCGTTTTAAAACTTTAACGCGAGGTTTACACAGTCATAACATCACATTACTCCTTTTGGTTACCATATACTCTATTAAAATAGAGTCTTAATAAAACATTTAAGTTACTAAAAATACTAATAAGCCATTTATCTTACTAAGAAGACTTTTGTTAAAAAAGTAATCATAAGTTGTTGGGAAACACACAATCAATGTTGACTACTTGACATGTATTTAAAAAACGTGTTAACATACACAAAATTCTCAAAATATATTAAAAAATATTTAAACTTAATCATTTATTTATCTATCACTGGATAGGGCGCAAACAAAGTCTAAAAGTCATATTAGTTGTGACCTAATATGTAACACAGGTGCAAGGACTATCTCAAACAATAGTGTAGATTACCTTACAGACTACTTAATCCTACTGGTAAAACTGGATGTATATATATAATGTATAAGTATTTTGTGTATTATATATTGTATGGTGTACTTATCAACTAGTCGGTTCTGCCCTTATAAAAGTATTTGTTTAAAATAGAAAAAACTACAACCTTTATCAAGTACCAACTTCAATCTCTATCTTAAATAACTCCTTAACTTCAAGACTGAAGAAATATTACAATTTTCATTGAGTCCTGGATGCCGGAAGGCATCCAGCCTCAATTGTCATTCTAGTTCGCGGTTCTCAAGAATCAACGAAAAGGGTCCCCCCCGGATTTTTATGGGTACTTGGTCTATAGCCATGAAAGAGAAACTATGGCCTGGGTTAAGGTCAATGTGTTTAGCTAGCGCGTTTTCGTTCTTATTTTTAATGGCATACATGTGTTCATAAACACGATCACGGACTCTACGGCCCGTCTTGCCAATGTAGAAGGCAGTGCAACAATCTCACAAAGCTACATAAATAATAGACCTACTTTCACAATTTAAAGGGAAATGAATGAAATATTTCCTATCCCTAATGACAAAAGTTTCACCTACTTTGATTTTATTACACCAATTACAAAATCCACAAGGGTACATGCCTTTCCGTTTGTTAAATATATGGCATGTCAAATCTCTTTGCAGCAATTCTTTGAGATTGCTTCCCCTTTTAAAAACAAATATGGGGGACCAACCTAGTTTCTCCACCAAAAAAGAGTTATTGGCTATAAAGTGCCAATTTTTACGTATTATGGACGTAATGGCTTTGGAGTTCATACTGAAAGTTGTAACAAAACTCAGTGAAAAATCCCGTACTTCTCCTGAAACAGTTAGACCGGGATCTATATCCAGACCCCCATCAGAAACAGGTGACATCTCAAAGTTAGGTGAACAGTCGGGAAAAGGTTGTGATTGATTCAATAGGGGTTTATAAGTTCATAGGTTCATAGGTTCATACTAGGCTATCTGCCCGAGGGCATTTATAAGCCTAGCCCATAGTTTTGTGGCTTACGCCACCCCTTTAGTTTGGAGAAACTATGCCCATTATTTTACTGTGCCTCTGTCGAGCAGTGACACTGAGGTAACCCCTGGGGTGTATCTGCGGTCTCCCATCCATTGGTCAAGATTCCTCTTGAACAAGGCCAGCGAGGTGCTCTGCCTTACAAAAACCGGGACTTTGTTCCATAGCATAGGGAGTCTTTGGGTGATGAATCTTTCCTTCCAGCACGTCCTATTAATAACCGTGCCGAGGTTTAAGTCTCCCGCCCTTGTGGCTCTGAGGGATCTAGATTTTTTGAGATGAAGCATGTTCATCAAATCTGGGTTTGACATGGCCTTGTATGTCAGGCATAGGTCACCTCTGAGCAAGCGGTAAGCAACTGAATATAGCTGGAGTTCTTTCAGTCGGGCAGCATAAGACAGATTTTTGAGACCCTTTATCCTTTTGGTGAGGAATTTTGTGGCCTCTCCAGCTGCTGCAAGTGTCGGGTCAGATACATTCTGAATGGGGCATTGTACTCGATCATTGGTCTGATGAGTGATGAGTATAGGGAGACTATGACTTCCCTTGATCTAGATGTGAATCCCTTCATGATAAGGTGGGCAATGTAGAAGGTCTCCTAACTACTTTAGCAATATGAGTGTCGAATGAAAGGCTACTGTCAACCTGGGTTCCCAGGTCCCTGATAACTTCTTCTGTGATCAGGGATTGCCACCTATATGGTAGCTAGGGGTAACCTTATTTTTCCCGAAGGGTATGACTATGCATTTCTTGGCATTTAACTTTAGGCCATGGCTCTGGCACCAGTTATCCGTTTCTGTGAGACCCTTCTGAAGGATATCTGTGTCGGATGTGTTTTCAACTGGCCCAGTTTGCAGTCATCTGCAAACTTTGTCAGCCATAACCCTCCTGTGTTTGCTTGTACTTCAGAAAAGTAGATGCCAAACAAGAGTGGGCCCAGGACTGAGCCCTGTGGGACACCACTTGTGACAGGCTTTGAGTCTGACATGGCGCCAGCAACTCTGACCCTGTGGGTTCTGTCACTCAGCCAGTTTGCAACCCATCTTGTAACGTATGGGTTTACATTTAAGTTGATGAGTTTTTCAATGATACCTGAGTGGGGTATTGTATTGAAAGCCTTCGCCAGGTCTAGGTAGGCTGTATGGACTGCCTTACCCTCGTCAATGGCCTTGGTGACTGTTTCGAAAAAGTCAACCAAGTTTAAAAGGCATGATCTGCCTTTGACAAAGCCAAACTGTGGTGGATCCAAAGTCTGCAAATTCCCTATGTCTTTATTTATGAGATCCATTATGATCCTCTCCATGGCTTTGCAGATAAGGCTTGTCAAGCTAATGGGACAGTAATTTCCAGGGTCGGTGGAGGCACCGCCTTTGTGGAGTGGGACCACAGTCACTGTGCACCACTCTCTGGGTACGTATCCAGAGGTGAGACTAAGATTAAACAGCTGTCCTAACTGTGGGTTTAATTCCTCGTTGAGTTCATGGAGCACACAGCCGGGGACACCATCAGGTCCCATGGATGCTGTGTTCTTTGCCTTGGAGAGAGCAGTTCTCACCTGGGCGTTAGAGATGTTTGGGGGGCTACAATCATTTGGTATAGATATCTCTCCTTTGGGGAGTTTGCACTGAACCTGTCAGCCAGTATGTTGGCAATGTCTGTAGGATCAGTAATCTTCACATCATTTTGAACTAATTCTGAGCATATCTGGGAGTTTCCTCCTAGGTTTCTGACATAACTAAAGAATGCCTTATGGTTGTCTTTGGAGTCCTTAGCTATTTTTTTCTCAAAATTAGCTTTGGACGTTTTTATGAGAGCTCTTAGCTTTTTACTTATAGTGATCAGCGGTGTCTTACTTTTTAAGGATTTTGCTCTATCTTGTAGTAGCTTTCTCCTTTTGTTGTAGAGTTTGTTTATGGCTGGGGTCCACCAGACTGGACGCTTGCCTTTGGTACAAAGAGTCTTTGTTTTTCTTGGGATTGCCTGATCCATGCAGCCCTGCAGGTGCTGGTAGAAGGCATTTGTAAGTGATTCAGCGGTTTGAGTAATGTTTACCGCCGGCTCAGGGGCCTTAAAGGAGACCACACTAGTCTTTAGAAGTGTGAAGTCGGCTTCCGAGAATTTCTTTATTGTGGTCTTTTTCTTTGCGGGGGGGGGGGGGATGAGGACCTCCAGCGAGATTAGTTTGTGATCTGATCTCACCAGTGAGGGTATACTTCCGGCGTTGAACATTGTGCTCCCATGTTCGTAATGATGAGATCAAGTATGTTTTCTCCTCTTGTGGGATGGTGACTAGTTGTTCCATGGCATTTGAGTTTATGAATTCCAGGAACTTTTGGGCTAGAGTGTTTGGGCTTGAGTAGTGTTCCCAGTCTATATTAGGGTAGTTGAAGTCACCTAGTATGATGGTGTTCGCAGATACATTTATTTCCTCCAGTGTTTTCAGGAAGGCCATATGAGGTTCCTGAGTTTGCGAGGGTGGCCTGTAACATGCTACAAATTGCAGAGCAGTCTTGCCTATGGTTAATTGCACCTGGATGGTTTCCGATGCATCGGGCGTTGCCACCAATCTTGAGGTGTGGGTGTCCTTGATGAATATGGATACCCCTCCTCCTTTCTTGGTATTGTCCGGGTTTTGGGGCCGGAACGCATGATATGAGGTAAAACCTGATAGTGCTGGGGTGCTCTCAGGAGCCTTGAACCAGGTTTCTGTCACAGCACAGACATCGATGTTCTCCATACTGAGAAGGGCCTCGAGTGCGTGCATCTTGAGGTTGAGACTTCTGGCATTGAGCAGCATTACCCTTAGTTTTTTTTCTTTGCTGTGTTCTAGGGTGGTAGGTTTAGAATTTGAGCCTTGCCTAAAAAAGGCACTATGGGGGTGGCAAGAGCCTTTGCCAAAATCCGGAATCCCAGGGGTGACAAGTGCAAGCCGTCCCTTGCAAAGCAGCGTGGCTTGTCCAACAGTACCATTAACCCTTTTGAAATCCACTTCTTGGATCAGTTCATTCAAGAATTGACTAGGATAACCACGATTTGTAAACATTTTTTTCAAGAAATCACACTCAGTCCGGAAGTCCAACATTGTACTGCACATTCTCCCTGCTCTTACTAGCTGGCCCTTTACTATGGACCGTTTTTGTTGGTACGGATGAAAACTAGAATAGTGGAGGAAAGAATTGCAGTACGTTGGTTTCCTATACATTGTGGAGGTGAATAATTTGTTATTTACATCCTTTACCAACTTCACGTCCAAATAATCAATCTCAGATAAGGAAAAATTGGACGTGAATTTTAAAAATCCTGTTGTTACATTCAAGGAATTAACAAAAGCATCAGCCTCTAGACTGCTACCTTTAAACATAAAGAACATGTCGTCGAGGAATCTGGTGTAATATTTGACAAAACACATCAATTCAGGTTCAGTATATAAGAAGTTCTTCTTCCAGAAACCCATAAAAAAGTTGGCAACACTCGCCCCACAGGGGGAGCCCATAGCAACACCCTGTTTTTGAAGGAAATAGTCCCTATCAAAAATGAAAAAATTAGATGTAAGGACTATGTCTAATAGTTCGGTCATCAGATCCACTTCCACTTTCGGGGCTCCAAAGTCATTTAAAAGAAGGCCAATCCATTCAGTAGCTTCCTGGTGCGGGATAGAAGTGTATAGATCTACCATGTCAATTGTTAGGAAGTTACATTCATTGTCAAATGGTAAACCATTAATGCTCTCCAAGAAGGACCAAGAGTCCTTACATATACTTGGGATAAACTTGGTGTATTTTGACAAGATATTGTCAATGAGTTTAGCACAAGGGTACATCATGGAAGACCTTCCATCTATGAGAGCTCTCATTGGTGGGTTCCTGATATCCTTGTGGATCTTGGGAATACCGAACATCACAGGAGTTTTGGGTAGAGTTATGTCAATGTAATTGTATGTGGCAATGTCAATTTTCCCCTCCAAAAATAGGTCACGGAAATAACCCCGATCCTATGATGTGCTCCATTGACCTCATTAATAGACAATTCAGTATAAGCAGGAGACGTCAAAACGGCTAGCATCTTTTCTTTATACATGGGATCATCTAGTATAACCAAACCTCCCGCTTTGTCAGGTTTGATAAGTCTTACCGGTAAACGGCAGAAGTGATCTAAAAGAAGTAGTTGCTCTTTGGTGGTGTTAAATGCACCACCATCAACATTCTTTTGTGTGTTCAAAAAATAATGCCTAAGATCGACCTCACATACACTCTCAAAAAGGTGAAGTAGTGCATGAAGGGGAGGATTAAAGACACTAGGCAGTTTCAAGGGTCCACTATTTGTAGGAAGTTCGTTGTTGAACAGCAGTTTTAAATTTAACTTACGGACAAAGCATTTAAGATCAATGATGTCCTTGGAAATGCTACCATGTCTACTAGGGACAAAGGTATTCCCGTAGGATAGGAGTTCAACCAGTTCCTCATCTAACGAGACATCCAAAAAATTGTAAATTTTGAAATCACCTTTCTTGTTGGTAATCAATAATACACTGAACCAACTGACATTGCCAACATCCTGGTGGACAAGTTCAGTGCAAACTTCACCTCCCCTCACCCCCAAAAGGGCCCATGTCCATCCCAGAAGAATGCAGAGCCCCAGACTTGATGGACATGCAGGTAAAAACAGCCCTCTCCAAAGCTAAGAACACCGCATCAATGGGACTGGATGGTGTCCCAGGCTGCGACTTACACGAGCTCCAAAAGGAACTAAACCCACACCTACATTCACTGTTCAGACTCAACCTTACCACAAGCTATTTACCCAAAGAATAGCATAAAGCAACAGTTATCCCTCTCCACAAAGGTGGTGCCAGAACAGAACCTGGGAACTATCGCCCTATAAGCCTGACCAGCCTGGTCTGCAAAGCTATGGAGCGACTTATCATGGAACTCATAAGCAGAGACATTGGGAACCTCCAGATACTGGATCCTACCCAATTTGGCTTTGTTAAAGGCAGATCCTGCCTTCTAAACCTAGTTGACTTCTTTGAAACAGTTACCAAGGCCATAGATGAAAGGAAGGTAGTCCACACAGCCTACCTGCACCTCACTAAGGCCTTTGACACCATTCCCCACTCTGGCATCATAAACAAGCTTACCAGCTTGAAGATTAACCCCTATGTCACGAGATGGGTGGCCAACTGGCTCACGGATAGAACACACATGGTCAGAGTTGCATGAGCCATGTCCGACTCTAAACCAGTCACTAGTGGCATCCCACAGGTCTTGGTCCTGGGACCCCTCCTGTTCAGTATATACTTCTCTGAGGTACAGGCAAGCATGGGAGGACTATGGCTGACCAAATTCCGAGATGACTCTAAACTGGGGGCCATAATCGACTTTCTGGCTGACACAGACATCCTCCAGAAGGGTCTTACAGAGACAGATACCTGGTGTCAAAACCATGGCCTCAAGCTGAATGCCAAAAAATGCATATTCATCCCCTTTGGAAAAAACAAAGTGCCCAGGAATTACACATAGGTGGTAATCCACTAGGTACGGAAAATGTAATTAGGGACCTGGGACCCAGGTAGATAGTAACCTCTCCTTTGATAATCACATTGGCAAAGTGGTTAGATATTCCTTCTATGTAGCCCACCTAATCACGAAAGGGTTCACCTCTAGATCAACAGAGGTCATTGTGCCACTCTACTCATCACTCATTAGGCCCATAATAGAGTACAATGCCCCATTTGGTATGTACTTTAATTGGCACATGCAACAGCTGGTAAGACCACAGAAGTACTTCACCAAGAGGATCATGGGCCTCAAAAAGATGCCCTATGCAGCTTGACTAAAGAAACTCCAGCTCTACTCGGTTGCTTACTGCCTGCTCAGAGCTGATCTATGCCTGACGTATAAGGCCATGTCCATCTCAGAATTAATGGGCATGCTCCACCTCAAGAAAAACAAATCTCTTAGAGCCACACGCTCCAGTAAATTAAACCTCAGCAAAGCAATAAGCAGGACATGCTGGAGAGATAGATTCATGTCCCAGAGACTTCCCTCACTCTGGAATAGAATCCCAGTTAATGTTAGGCAGAGCCCCTTGCAGACTCTCTTCAAGAGGAATCTTGATGAGTGGATGGGAAATTTTAAATTTACCCCTGGGATCACTTCAGTGGCCCTGCTAGACAGAGGCCCAGGAAACTAATTTAAAAGGGAGGTGAAAGCCAACACATTCTGGCTAGGCTTATAAATGCCCTTGGGCAGATAGCCTATTATCTACCTATGAACCTGTGAACCTACACGCTTTATTGACCTAAACCTTGTCACCACAATAAACAGAACATGCCAGAGGGATAGATTCCTGTCCCACAGACTTCACATACTCCAGAGTAAACTACCTATCTATATCAAATAAAGCTCCTCATTAGCACTCTTCAAGGAAAATCTTGATTATTGGATGGGAAATAGGAAATTCACCCTTGGGATCACTTCTGTGTCTCTGCATGACAGTGGCACAGGAAAATAAATTTCTTGGGTGGCAAAAGCCAGGGTACCTTTTTGGCTGTGGCCTTGTATAGGCCCCAGGGCCGATAGACTAGTACCTACCTATGAACCTATGAACCTTTGAGCCTTGTCTAAAAAAGATAATATGGGGACAGCACAAGCCTTGGCCAGTATTCAGAAGCATAGGGGCGACAGGTGCAAACCATCTGTAGTGAAGCAACAAGGCTTGTCTATCATGTCATCACAGGCAGACAGAGACTGGATCCCCTTTGAATGACACCAGATGCTCAGCCAATTGTTGAAGCTTATCATCTTTCTGTTATATTGCAGTATCATGTAGGTGAGGGTGAGGTTTGACCCTGTGTGTGCCAGCATGTGGTGCATCAACCCATATATGATATGGTCATGGCCTATGCATACAATATACTCACAATACACCTAGTATGATAAGCCTGCTGAGGTTAGCAAATGTGAAAAAACCCTTGTGCAAACTGTCAGCAAGTAATGTCTGTATTGCACCCTGTAACTCCATATTGCTTGCTGAAGTGTAAAGACGTACTTAGTTTGGATTAAGAACACCACACTTGCCAACTGTGTGTGTGTGTGTGTGTGTGTGTGTGTGTGTGTGTGTGTGTGTGTGTGTGTGTGTGTGTGTGTGTCTCCCTGGGGAGGAGCAACCTTTTTGGAGACTACTCAAACACCTTAAAAGTGGTATACTCATCTTTGTCAAGTCTGATGGTGTCACCATCCTACAAATATACCTGTGGAAAGGCAAAATCCCAGTAATATGTGTAGCACATTGTGTAAATGTGTATTGCTACAATGTCATAATTTAGTTAGGTAGGGGTTTAAATCCTGCACGTGCCAACTGTGTGTGTGTGTGTCTCTCTGGAGAAAAGCAACCTTTCTGGAGACTACTCAAACACCTTAAAAGTGGTATACTCATCTTTGTCAAGTCCGATGATGTCACCATCCTACAAATATACCTGTGGAAAGGTGAAGTCCCAGTAATGCATATAGCATGTTGTGTAAATGCGTACTGCTGTCGTATAGTTAGGTACAGGCTTAAATCCTGCACTTGCCAACTGTGTGTGTGTGTGTGTGTGTGTGTGTGTGTGTGTGTGTCCCGGTGGAGGCGCAACCTTTTTGGAGACTACTCAAACACCTTAAAAGTGGTATACTCATCTCTGTCAAGTCCGATGATGTCACCATCCTACAAATATACCTGTGGAAAGGTAAAATCACAGTAATGTATATAGCGCGTCGTGTAAATGAGTACTGTTATAATATCATAATGTAGTTAAGTAGGGGTTTGAATCCTGCACTTGCTGCGTGTATGTCTCTCCCTGGGGAGACGCAACCTTTTTGGAGACTACTCAAACACCTTAAAAGTGGTATACTCATCTCTGTCAAGTCTGATGATGTCACCATCCTACAAATATACTTGCGGAAAAGTGAAATCCCAGTAATGTGTATAGTGCGTCGTGTAAATGCATGCTGCTGTGGTATCATAATGTAGTTAGGAAAGATTTTGAATCTCGCACTTGCTGACTGTGTTTGTCTGTGCTCCAGGTGTGTGACACCATTGGCCAATGTGGAGTGGGCTTTGCTTTTTCTAATGTATGACATATCACAATGACAACTGTATGTGCATTACACATGTAAGGTAGCTGTGGGGCAAATCCATATGCATACATATGACCTCAAGTATTTCTTAGGTGGGTACTCTGCTTTCTCCATGAACGCATGTGTTATCTTTGCCAGAGTGTGCTGGTGCATTCCAGACCTTAGGTCACTTCTGTATGCTTGTGCCAAGCTTAGCCACTGCAGTGATCCCTGGGCTACGGCTTCCATTTCACATCCACTCATCACGGTTTCTATTGAAGAGTGTGAGTGAGGGCTTATGCTTGAGGCATATTTGAAACCTGTTCCAAAGCAAGCAAAGTCTGGCAAAGATGACTAATCACTCTGTGGATCTGCATGCAAACCCTTTATTGCTTATGTGCTCCACAGAGGGATTTCCAAAACCCTTTGGCAATGTGATTATCAAAGGAGAGATGACTTAACACATGGCTCTATGTATACATTAGTACCTGTTCCACATTTTGGTGGCTATTACCTATGTGGTACTCTGGGGATACTTTGTTTTCTAAAAGTGGATAACTATGCTTTCTTAGGCTTATAGCTTTACAGCATGAGTTTGACACTAGGTATCTATTTGTATGATATCCTTTTGAAAGATGTGTGTGTCATCTGGAGAATAAAGTATAGCCCACAGTCTGCATTTTCATCAAACGTGGGCAAACATATCTCTACTGTGTTTGTTTGTACTTAAGAAAGCTAGATGCCAAACAGGAGTGGTCCCAGGTCTGAGTGCAGGTGAGTACCACTTGTTACTGGCATAGAATAGTACATGGAGGCTGCAAGTGTTACTGTGTGTCCTACATCTGTGCGTCAGTTGTCAAGCCATCATCTAACAATCGTTTATGGTCAGTCTGTTGAGGTTATGTCTAATACCAGTATGTGGGATGAGTATTATTTGCTGGTGAGCTATAGCTTGGCTGTGTTGACCTCCCCTCCCTCACCTATAGCCTTGTTGACTGGCTTGAAGTCTACTAGTTGTAGGAGCCATGATCTGGCCTTTAGAGAACCTAAGTGAGTATGGTGAAGTGTTTGCAGGTTCATAATGTCTCTGTTAATGAGTTCAATAATGCTGTGCTCCATAACCTTCCAGATAACATTGGTCTGGCTTATAGGGTGAGAGTTTCCAGGACCTGTTGTAGTTCTACCCTTAATCAGTTTGTGTTAACATTTGCACTGGGTGTGATGAGGGTGGACAGGTTTAAGAATAAGTATATTAGAGGGTCAGGCCAGGTTTGAAGGTTAGTAGACCATGCCAGATAGGCAGGATTAAGTTGGTATATACATGTGCTGAGGAGGGATGCAGAGTATATTGTGAAATAGATGCTAAGGATGAAGCCGCCAGGTAACAGGAAAAGAGGAATGCCTAAGATGAGGTTTATGGCTGTGGTGAGAGAGGACATGCAGGTGGATGGAGTGATAGTGCAAGATGCAGAGGCCTGGAAGAAATGATGTACTGTGGCGACCCCTAATGGGAGCATCCAAAAGGAGAAGAAGAAGACATTGTAGCTCAACCCTTGTGGACTGTGAATACCATTACCATGTGTCATGCCACAAGTATGTAATCTGCATAGAGGCTGCACCTGGACAGAGCGTTTAGGTGAGTGGTGACTTCATATGTCATCTTGTGTATGACACAGCCAGGGACACTGTCCAGTACCATTGCCACTGTGGTGTGTACTTTGTTAAAGAGATGTTTTAACTAGAGTGTCTGTGAATCATCAGATTTTACATTCTTCAGGTTTGGAAATGTGGCCCTTGTGTAATGACAGGGTGGTGAAATCCGCATTCAAACTGTCTGACAAGGAATTGGTAATGTCAGTCAGATAAGTGTACTTTGTGACCATTTACATTAACTGTGACCCGGTCTGAGATTTCCCTTATAGATTATGAACAACACTGAATAAAGCTTTAGTGTTGTCTTTGGAATCCTTGCCATTTTGTATTTTGAAGCTTGCCTTGTATGTTTATTGAGGGATTGCATTTTCCCAATGATACTGACCAGAGAGGTTATCCCTTCTTGGTATGTAACTGTTTTGGTACAACTTCACACCTTCTATTATATATTTAGTTCATGGCAGGGGTCCATGAGACTAATGCACTTTTACTGTATAAGTGAGAATTTCTTGTGTTTGTGATAGCATGGTTCATGCAACCCTGTATGTGAATAGTGTGCATTAATAAAGGATTATGCAGCTGGGACAGTGTTAACCTTAGTAATGCAAACCAATGACAAATAGCAACAATAGCACAGTGTCAACCCATGTCATACACACAAATGCATACTCAAGTTCCAAAATGTGTGTAGTACAATGCATACTGGCCACTAATAGAAAGTATGGAGTGTTAATACTGGCCAATACAGGGCATGTCACCCTGCCCATGTGTCCAATATGCATGTACATGCAGACAGTGCACCTCCACCATGTTCACAAATGTACACCTGCAGACCTGTGCTGCACACACCCCACACTTACTCTCCACTGTATAATGCATGCTGACACAACTACACACATCAGCCAAGTGGCACATGGGCAAACAAAACACATTTGGAATAAACGCTGGTGGAAACAATACAACATTGCTAATTACAGCTTCAATGCATCATACCTGCTCAGCTACACCTTCAAGGATATAATTACACTTTACTGCTGACAACATGCTTCACATTCAACCATTGCTATACTTTATTATAGTCACCCTGTGCATCAGCACCATGTTAGCCTGTTCCTTCATCAATGTTACAGATGACAGGAGGTGGCACAGGTTTCATCATATGCACAGGGTGTGTTGTTGGTTTGCCAGAGGCCTACACTGAGCCATACAATCGACATGTGTGCATGAGTGTGTCTGTGAGGGCCATGAGTACTGTTATGGGCCAATGTTGATGTAATATGTGTGGGTATGTGTTTGCCCTAGGTTCCTGGTTTATGTGTGTGTGTCTGCATGCACACAGTTCCACCATGTGGCTGCCGTATAGGGGGATTTGTGAGACAGCTACAGACTGTATCTGGTAGGCTTTACAGATCACCATCTCTGGCCATGGATATGGAACCTGTGCCTGGCAGGGGTGCTACAGACAATATCAGGTACTAATCCAGACTGGTACTATCCAAAGAGATTGACATATGTCCACTGGATTCAGGTCCCTGCTGAGACTGGCCAGAGCCACGTGCATGTGATCTTCTAGGACGGTCTATGGACTGCCCCACCTAACATTGCTGGGGCTGGTACTGGCATTATGGGAGCAGCTGTGACTTGCTGGATGTTCACAGCAACCTCTAGCTGCTGATGTTGCTGGCATATGTCCACGTCGATGTCTCAACCATCCCGCACTGTCCTGACACATGGACATGACATTGTGGAGACATCCAATGTCTCACCCCAAAGTCTATCAATGACCTCAGTATAATTATGTATGGCACCTGCTAGGTCACAGATACTGTCATTTACAGAGGTGTTATGCGTCCTCTGTGCCCTTAGTCCCTGTCTGGTGTATTGCTCCATTTGTGTCTGTGCCTCCATAACAGCCTTGAACATGCATGTGGTAGAAAGAGGTGTGGCATGTCTGCCAGGGGCATGATGATCAGCAGTGCTCTAACGAGAAACCCTGGGCATCTGCTTATGTGGCACCATTCCAGACATCTGGCTATGGCTGCTGTGTCCTGAGACATGTGCCATAGATACCACACTATCCTGGCCAGTGCCAACTGTACACTGTCCCTCAGCTAAGGGCAATGGTGATGATGGATGTACAGGCAGTATGACTGTGTGCATGGATGGGGTGGAGACTTGTGTACTGTCAATTGGGGGCCCAACAACAGACCCTGACAAACCTGCCTTTACCTCAACACACCTATCCTCATGATCACTGTCTGTCTCAGTGACATCAGGTTCCCTGCTGTACTGAACCAGCCCCACCTCAGCACCTGTGAGAGGAAAACAGGAAACACACTTTAAGACCTGAACATGATGTCAGACCACATACGCACATGCACATATGCACACATGCACATGCACACTCGCACATGCACACATGCACACATGCACACACACAAATACACTCCTCCCTAAAGCAGACACACAGACACATAACACCAGCAATCTCAGAACATACACAATAGCAGGTGATGGTGGAGTACAGTATCACAAGCAAAACAGTCATATCACACATGTCAGCATGCAGGACATGTGTTGCTCAACAGCATGCAGTGCAAGTGTAGACAGTCCTTGTTACTAACAGTATACATGGCTTTGATGCATGTGTTTTGTTATTAGGTGATTGGCCTCCCCCTGGAACGCAATGCATACATGGACACAGCATTGCTGTGCAAGTATTCAAAACTCTGTAATGTACTGGGCACCATAACTCGCAGGTCTACATACCATGGCTGCATGTGTATCTGTGTGTCAGATAGGTATCCAATGCTGATTACAGCCTCTGTGTCTTTAGCAAATCATTGTGGACACAGTTTTAGCACATACATGATGAGTATTCACACAACATCATCAGTGGTGCATGTATAATTGATAGAATACTATTCATCCACATACCCAATGTACAGTAGTTATGGTGAGTGTAGATCATATTGTGGACACGCCAGTGTCATCCATGACATGGCATGCTAAAACACAACTGCATATTTAAACATCACACATACCCAATGTGTGTCATATGATCTAGCCACTCAATAGCATCACAAGACATATATGTGTCAGTTGTGCAAATGGTGATTGGTATGCATATTGTTTAGAGGTGCATATGTTTGCTCACACACAACATTGAGGTGTATAACAATGAAAGTTATATGTAGTACTGTGATTACAATAACTGGATGGGGTATAGTACCATAGGCCATCATCATAAAGCATTGTGTGGTCACTCAAGGCTACAAATGTTTCCCAAACCAGCACTAATCATGATGTACCGGAACTGTACTACCTTGGCTACATTCACCATTTCATAACCAGTTGTTAGATGGATTTGTAAGGAGGCCAATAAGGCGCATTCCCTGACATGAATGTGTAGTGTGTTGCAGGGTGTTTAAATGCCCCATGATAGGCCCCTACCCCCTCAGGTATATTATGTGTAATGTGTGGATGAGATTTTGGATACTGGATTGTGTCTTTACAGAGGGTTTGTGAATCCTTTATGTGTAGCATATTAAAATGTTCTGTGTATGACATAGTTGTGTATGTTATGTGCCTGTTGAGTATCAACTTTGCATATTCAATGGTCACTACAGTGTAGCCACATTTGTTTGAGATGGACTGGGTATTGCATGTGTTTGAGGCAGCTAATCACATTAGTGAGATGTGCGTGGTCTTACACCAAACATGCACAGCATGCATTATGGGTAGGTGTGTTACATGTGTACATGGCCTACACCTTAACTATGACATGCACTTTTTATTTACAATACTAAATGTAGAACACACTCACCATCATCTGTCTGCTGCCTTGATGTCACTCCAGACGGACCTACATAGAGATGAGACAGTTTGTCAGTGGCCACAACTGTGGCATTGCTACAGTGTGTTTGCAATCTTACAGTAGAACAACAGTTTACATTCACAGGCCTAAAGATTATGTTCCAAATGATCAGTATTGCATAACAACAGGCTCCACATCTTCTAACTACACACTCCACATCTCACATATGCAAAATCTACCTATACAGATAACAGTAGTCTACAGATATGCCATGTTACCTGCATGCTCCATGTGTGCTTGCTGGGTGGCTCCAAACTCCATCATGGTGTATGTCTGCTGCTTTTGTTGTTGGGCAGATGCCATAAAGCTCAGGAGCAGCTCCTCCACTCTGGTGAGGGGGGATGGATATTAACACCACCTCCTGTTGCAAGCTGTTGTCTCCGCACATCAGAAGCATGCTGACGGACATGTCTGAGTAGATCACTGCAGTGGTGGCATACCTGCTTATATGTCCGGTTATGCAGGCCTACCTCATTTACCCTTGGGACAACATCTTGCCACATTGCATACGCTCCTGCTGGTCCTGGCTGGTTTGTGAGAACATTAGACTGTAGTGCTGAATCATACAGCTAGTAATGATCTCATCTTCAGCACTACTATAGCTGGGATTTCTGTGATGTACCATGATCCCTGGAAAACATAAAGAAAAAATATGTCTAAGCAAGTCATATGGCACATTTAACATTATACAGTACAGATATCAATGAACTGACATATATAGCAACCTATTAGCTAACTGAGAGTGAAGCACTTTAACTACCACTTATCACTGCTCACCCCACAACTGCTTGAAAGTGCCTGGCTCACTCTATCTAATGAACCATGTTCTACACAGCAACACAATAAAATCACTATATAAGACTATACAAGAGTACCTGACATACTGTATGCAACACAATGCACCACCTAGCCACAGCACATATACATCAAGCTAATGTGTAAAGAAATATGTCACCCATCACAATGAGTGTAAGGTCCAGTAAATGTATTACTATTAAACCACACAACTTGTTAATGGCAAATCTGTGGCCAAAATATGTGCATAGTTGGCAATATAGGTCACAAACTGCTGTAGTCCACTATAAATTTTGCTAGATATGCAGTTATATGTTTTACCACACATATGACAGAGGACATGATACAGACATACCCACACACACATCAGACATAATTACAGGACACAAAGGTATGGCAACCCAGATAAGCTTTACATGTGTACTATACAGTACTGTGTGTCAGTACTTAAAAAACCTTGATCTTGAGGAATGTAATCTGTGATGAATACAGGGACCACACAAAACAGTGGATGCAAGCAATGTGGACATACACCATACTTTGCTGGACATGCCCAGAGCTTCAAGTAGTACTACAGTACACACAGGATTTGGATTCAACATCAGTACCAATCAATAATCATAGATGTAGTGCTTTAGCCTAAAATGACACACCCCAGTTAAAAGCAAGGGACTTAATCATACTGTGTGCCATAGCACGTTTTCTGCCTAGCAACAGAATACACAGCTTTTTCTGGGATCAAAGCAAGGACCCATAATACCATGACATAAACAGTTTCCCACTAAGCTATCTTTGACGTATTCACAAACACATTGACCATCACCATCAGTCAACAGTACAGAGAATCTATAGCAACAAGTAGATGTAGGTGTGTATGAGTATATATGACTCTCTCTCTCTCTCTCTATATATATATATATATATATATATATATATATATATATATATATATATATATATATATATATATATATATATATATATATATATATATATATATACACACACACACACACACACACATATACACATCCATTGGTGTACATATACATATATATGTAGGCACATATACATTTCACCTTTTATAATGGGAATATCAATTATACAAAGGATGTGAGGTGTACAGTAATGTAATAATATTGCACAGTCTTGTGATAAATGCATTGAAAGTGTTCACAGCCCAGGTAGCTTTAGCAGGCCTCACTGGCTTTAACATTGCAAACTGAAGAAACCACCAACACTGTTTAACCACCACATGTCATATACCAGCACTGTATGCTGTCTTGTTTGTCACACACTAAAACCTACATAAATGTAATAATATTGCACAGTCTTGTGATAAATGCATTGAAAGTGTTCACAGCCCAGGTAGCTTTAGCAGGCCTCACTGGCTTTAACATTGCAAACTGAAGAAACCACCAACACTGTTTAACCACCACATGTCATATACCAGCACTGTATGCTGTCTTGTTTGTCACACACTAAAACCTACATACAAATATGTGCACACTAACCTTCACCAACATATATATCTCCACCCTTCACAAACAGTTGCAATATGTCCCCTGCTCTATGCACATATATAGATGTGAATATATATGACACATATATATTTCTCCGTATGTGTGTGGCATACACACAAAAGGTCCACACTGTTGTAAGTCCCTGGACCTCACAGCTGAACTGTTGGGCCTTGCTGCAACATAAACAGGTGTCACATGTGAACACACACTAACATTAGAGGTGGTATATATAGCTACAAATGCTAGATAAGCATACTAGACTGCTACGGCAGTTGCTAATGCTAAGCTACACTTTAATATGACTATCACACATGTGTTGCTCTGTCACATCCATGTTCATATATTGGTAGCGCTAATCCCCCAACAGCCATTGGCCACACTGCTGTACTGAACACAGATAACATGGATCAGATCTTTGACATTTAATGTTGAGCTACACATTTCACAGGTATGTCCTGCTGCCAACAGGTACACACTGCATTGTCCATAGCAGTAGTTAAGCAGGACATCTGTGCATAGATAAGTACTGCTGCCTCATATGAATGGTTCACATTATGTAGACTACTCTTCAAAAACATCTACTACATGCCAGTAAATACATATGTGTCACATACCTTTCCTTTGTATGATTTGGTATTATTTCTTTTTCTTTTTCCTTTTCTCTGTCTCTCTCTCTCTCTCAGTCTCTACAATAGAGTGATTGAGTTTGCTGGCAGTGATTACAGCCTGCTTTTGTAGGTATTTGCACATGAGCATGTGATGGCCAATGCACCAATTAGTGGCCACCATTTGCTAATTGCATGCAGCCTGCTGTGTAGTAATTGCAGTAATCACTGTCATAGCAACCCAGTACTATAAATTGCTAACTCAGGTAGGCGTGGCCCTTTCAGCTTTCCAAGATGGAGATCATCCTTGTTTGTTGTGGACATCATTGTTTAAGACAGAGGGTTGGTATAGTTCTTATATCAGAAGCCAGGGGTGTAGCCAGTGATTTACATTTTGTACTCAGACCTAAGTGTTGCTGCTTCCAGTACACACTTGTCAGTGTAGAAATGTACTCACCCCTCAAAATGCTAACCCAGGATACATGGGAGGATGTACTTTCTTTTCAAATTTTACAATTAACGGCCATACAAAGCTAGTTATTGAGATGTATTTCTTTGGCACAAGAATTGTTTGAGAACTGCTATACTGTGAATATTCATTTACTCAGTTCTAAACAGTTTGTGCTTTTTTAGTGTTAACATTAGCACAAGCTGCTCAAGAAAACTGGACACATTTCATTACAGTGAGTATGCTTACCTATATCCTTGGTAGACCCTGCACACACAGGTATATTCTACATTTGGGCAGGGGTGCAGAAGTACAGAAAGCGTATGTATTATTGTGTGAATTTTATCTTGCTGGACTTACAGGGTTGCTGTGTACATGTTAGTTTATCAAGGCAAGTAGTCTGTCTGCATAACTCCCAACTGTGGACCTATCCACATGGTAGCCAGATATTAGCCTGTTATTCTTTGTCTGTGCACTACACAGGTCTTTTCAGCACTAGAGCAATGGCATTGTTACAGTTGGTTACTACCAGTACATGGCTACATCCTTTTGTATTTCAGTGTTGTATTCCTACATAAGGGTATGCTTCCAGAACTCCTTCCAAAGCTATTTGCACAGTGTCTAACAGCACAACGGCTGATATGCTTCTGTGTGTCTGCCTCTGCCAGACCTCTCAAACACTCAAGTACATATTTGAACAGACTCAGGGAAAAGTAGAGAAAAAGTCAGGGACACCTTTAAAATATTAGTGCCATTAAGTTGAGAATTTGAGAGAACCAGAGCATATGGATTAATACACCTTTTCTGAAGTAAAAGAATTGTCTAACTCTTAATTATTGTCATTACTCATTACGTGTATATCACCACCTTTCTGGCCAAAGTCAGTAGTTTTTAGAGGGATTCAGAGGGACAGAGCTAAATTTTGTTTCAAAATCAGGGACATCCCTGAAAATTAGGGACAGTTGGGAGGTATGACCTCTGCCCTAAACAGATATGCCAGTGTTTGTCCTCATATGATGCTGTGTGGGTTGTAAAGTGATGGTGTAACATTATTTTCTGCTAGAATGGCTGCTTCTCTTATCACAGTCATGTAATGTAATCACACGACAACTGTTGATCCACAGAACAAGTTGTGTCGTATGACATTCCTATTTTCCTTTACATTCACTCATTCTGATGTATGATATATTTATTTCAGCACCAACTTGTTGTATATCTACCGTGGCTTAGTGGTACTTCATGCAGTGTAGTGTGTACAAGGTCCGGGGTTCGAGACTGACAGAGATGTTTTATTTTGCTGCTGAGCAGAAAAAGGGCCCTCACATACAGAGTGACTAAGGCACTTTTAAGCAGGTGTAAGTGGGTTTGCGTTGGTTTGCACCATGCTTAGCAATGCTTAGCTAAGCACAAACAAGCACACACTCGCGCAAACCTGCTAACTACTGCTTAATAGTGCTTACTCCCGCTAACCCCCACGCTCATTTCTTTGAAAGAAAAGAAAAATGGGGAGATAGGAAAGTGGTGGAAAAGAGGCACAAAGAGGGAAAGGCAGTAGGGAAAATAGCTCGGGATGTGCAGGATGGGTGTAGGGAAGGTCCATAGCTGCCCATTTCTTTAACAGCAACAGCTGTGCATATGGAATAAATTTGGAGGTAAATATGAAACCTTCAACCCCTGAGAGAGGGGTGAGGACAACAAAGTATTTTGTAATGCCAATTAAATTACATTTTATGTGTCCAGGGGATATGTGTGCAAAATGGACAGCTATGTATGGGGCATAATTTTTTTTTTGGGAGCAGATTGCCCTTTTTTTTTTCAGGTGAGAGTGGAATGTGTGGTAGGGGAAGTAGGTATATTTGTGGAGGTAGGTTGGGGAGGTAAACAGACAAGACAAACAAGATGCATACAGTGGCGGAATATGACATTGCCTGATGCTGCTCGACATTGCTCGACGTGTGTACATTCTAACACTACACTCCCCCATATAGTAAACCCCATAAATATAAAAAGTAAAAGATTTTTTTTTTTAATTTCCAATGTAGCTGCCGTATTTGTGCGTGTTTGCGCGGGTTTGCCCATTGCTTAGCTACAGTTAGCAGTTTAGACACCGAAGAGGATAATAAGAAAAATATATGCAAATTAAGTGAAGTAGTGATAGTGTCGTGGTTAGAGCCTTTGCACAAAGAGGAGGCATTCCCGGTTCGAGTCCCACCACTACACTTTTCATTTTCTGTTGGAAATTTGTATACAAAAATAAACCGAACATTTCAGGAAACATTTGATCTGATGTGCATGAGCCTGCCAACACTGTTCCTGCATGGAAAGCCATACGAAATGCTAATTACCTCATTTGCTGGTGAAAACCATGCAGATGAGGTGAATTAGTGATTCAGGAAGTAGGCAGGCATCCGTGCAGGAACGGTGCTAGTTGAAGAAATGTGTTAGGTTACTAAATGAACACATTTCTGCAAATAGCAAAATGTAGGCATGACAGCTCAAATAAAAGCATGTATTATAAACTTTAGCCATGCCAATGGCCAAGTATATGGCCATTGGAATGGGAAAGAATTTAATTTAATAAAAAAATCAAAGGATTTTTTGGGCCGATCTCAAACATTTAAGCATAGGGCAGCGGCATGCAAAAGGGATAGTGCCAAAAAAATGTAAAAACTCAATTTTAAGGGAAATATGCATTTTGCCATTATAGTAAATAGCATGCAGAATCATAATATTACCAGAGAACACTGGTTATCAGGAGGAAAGGACCTGTGTCAGAGCAGTAACTATGGACTAAGGCAGTGGAGTATGCAAATAAGGGGAAATTTACTGAATCACAAAATATTCAAAGTCCACACACTGCAACTAACCATGTAGGTGCTAGAACAGGAGAGTGTGGGCAGGAGGATCAGCTAACATGAAAAGGGTGTGTGTCATCCTTGCTGTAAGCACATTAGAGCTCCATTGCCTGGGTTTGCGCTAAGCACAGCTAAGCAAGGGGGTGTGTCTAAGCCTGTTATGTCTTACACCATGAAATGAAGAGCGTGGTCGCATTCAGGGAGGGCCAGTTTTGCAAAAATGTGTTTACCATAGCTAAATGGGTGTGCATGGTGCCTCTGTGACATAAAAAAAATGGAAATAGCAGCACTGTTTAAATTTAGGCAGCGGGTTTACGTGACACACCTCAAGGCTTAAAAGAGGCAGAGATGGGAAGAAGGAAAATAACAAAATACAGCCACTCAAATACAAGTAAAATAGCTGGCAGTTGGAGTCAGCCAATCACACAGGCATTGTCTTCAGCACACCACTATAAACTATGTATCATAGTCAGCCAATCACACTGTCAGTTGCAGCAGCACACCAGTATAAACTATGTATCATAGTCAGGCAATCACACAGGCAGCATCAGCAGCACACCACTATAAACTATGTATCATACTCAGCCAATCACACTGTCAGCATCAGCAGCACAACACTATAAACTATGTATCATAGTCTGCCAATCACACTGTCAGCATCAGCAGCACAACACTATAAACTATGTATCATAGTCAGCCAATCACAGAGACAGCATCAGCAGCACACCACTATAAACTATGTATCATAGTCAGCAAATCACACTATCAGCATCTGCAGCACACCACTATAAACTATGTATCATAGTCAGCCAATCACACTGTCAGCATCTGCAGCACACCACTATAAACTATGTATCAAACTCAGCCAATCACACAGGCAGCATCTGCAGCACACCACTATAAACTATGTATCATAGTCAGCCAATCACACAGGCAGTATCAGCAGCACAAGACTATAAACTATGTATCATAGTCAGCCAATCACACAGACAGCATCTGCAGCATATCACTTTAAACTATGTACCATACTCAGCCAATCACACAGGCAGCATCTGCAGCACACCACTATAAACTATGTATCATACTCAGCCAATCACACAGGCAGCATCTGCAGCACACCACTATAAACTATGTATCATAGTCAGTCAATCACACAGGCAGCATCTGCAGCACACCACTATAAACTATGTATCAAACTCAGCCAATCACACAGGCAGCATCTGCAGCACACCACTATAAACTATGTATCATAGTCAGCCAATCACACAGGCAGTATCAGCAGCACAACACTATAAACTATGTATCATAGTCAGCCAATCACACAGGCAGCATCTGCAGCATACCACTATAAACTATGTATTAGACTCATCCAATCACACAAACAGCAACTGCAGCACACCACTATAAACAATGTATCATAGTCAGCCAACCACACTGTCAACATCAGAAGCACACCAGTACAAACTATGTATCATAGTCAGCCAATCACACAGGCAGTATCTGCAGCAACACACCACTATAAACTATGTATCATAGACAGCCAATCACAAAGGCAGCATCTGCAGCACAACACTATAAACTTTGTTCACAGTCAGCCAATCACAAAGGCAGCATCTGCAGCACACCCCTATAAAGTATGTATCATAGTCAGCCAATCATACAGGCAACATCTGCAGCACACCACTAACTATGTATCATAGTCAGCCAATCACACAGGCAGATTCTGCAGCACACCACTATAAACTATGTATCATAGTCAGGCAATTACATAGACAGCATCTGCAGCACACCACTATAAACTATGTATCATAGTCAGCCAATAACACAGGCAGCATCTGCCGCACACCACTATAAACTATGTATCATAGTCAGACAATCACACAGGCAGCATCTGCAGCACACCACTATAAACTATGTATCATAGTCAGCCAATCACACAGGCAGCATCTGCAGCACATAACTATAAACGGGCGGCACAGTGGTGCAGCGGTTAATGCTGTCACCTCACAGCAAGAGGTTCTCCGGTTCGATTCTCGGCTGGGGTGCCTTCTGTGTGGAGTTTGCATGTTCTCCCTGCGTTCGCGTGGGTTTCTTCCGGGCACTCCGGTTTCCTCCCACATTCTAAAGACATGCTTCTGGAGCATTTCTCCCCGGGCCTCCACTGAAAGCAGGATCTGTGGAACCTAGTTGGACATTCCCGGTCAGCAAATGTTAAATAAATAAAAATAAATAAATAAAAATAAACTATGTATCATAGTCAGCCAATCACACTGTCAGCATCAGTAGCACACCACTATAAACTATGTGTCATAGTCAGCTAATAACACAGGCAGCATTTGCAAAACGCCACTATAAACTATGCATCATAGTCAGCCAATCACACTGCCAGCATCAGCAGCACACCACTATAAACTATGTATCATAGTCAGCCAATCACACTGTCAGCATCAGCAGCACACTACTATAAACTATACATCATAGTCAGTCAATCACACTGTCAGCATCAGCAGCACACCACTATAAACTATGTATCATAGACAGCCAATCACACTGTCAGCATCAGCAGCACACCACTATAAAGTATGTATCATAGTCAGCCAATCACACTGTCAGCATCAGCAGCACACCACTATAAACTATGTATCATAGTCAGCCAATCACAGAGACAGCATCAGCAGCACACCACTATAAACTATGTTTCATAGTCAGCCAATCACACAGGCAGTATCAGCAGCACAACACTATAAACTATGTATCATAGTCAGCCAATCACACAGGCAGCATCTGCAGCATACCACTATAAACTATGTATTAGACTCATCCAATCACACAGGCAGCAACTGCCGCACACCACTATAAACAATGCATCACAGTCAGCCAACCACACTGTCAGCATCAGAAGCACACCAGTACAAACTATGTATCATAGTCAGCCAATCACACAGGCAGTATCTGCAGCAGCACACCACTATAAACTATGTATCATAGTCAGCCAATCACACAGGCAGAATCTGCAGCACACCACTATAAACTATGCATCATAGTCAGCCAATCACACAGGTAGAATCTGCAGCACACCACTATAAACTATGTATCATAGTCAGCCAATCACATAGACAGCATCTGCAGCACACCACTATAAACTAAGTATCATAGTCAGCCAATCACACAGGCAGCATCTGCAGCACATAACTATAAACTATGTATCATAGTCAGCCAATCACACTGTGAGCATCAGTAGCACACCACTATAAACTATGTGTCATAGTCAGCTAATAACACAGGCAGCATTTGCAACACACTACTATAAACAATGTATCATAGTCAGCCAATCACACTGTCAGTGTCAGCAGCACACCACTATAAACTATGTATAATAGTCAGCCAATCACACAGGCAGCATCTGCAGCACACCACTATAAACTATGTATCTTAGTCAGCCAATCACACAGGCAACATCTGCTGCACACCACTATAAACTGTGTGTCAGACAATCACACAGGCAGCATCTGTAGCATACCCTATAAACTATGTATTATACTCAGCCAATCACACAGGCAGCATCTGCAGCACACCACTATAAACTATGTATCATAGTCAGCCAATCATACTGGCAGAATCTGCAGCACACCACTATAAACTATGTATCATAGTCAGCCAATCACACAGGCAGAATCTGCTGCACACTATAAACTATGTATCATGCTCAGCCAATCACACTGTCAGTTTCAGCAGCGCACAACTATAAACTATGCATCATAGTCAGCAAATCACACAGGCAGCATCTGCAGCACACCAGTATAAACTATGTATCATAGTCAGCCAATCACACAGGCAGCACCAACAGCACATCACTATAAACTAAGTATCATAGTCAGCCAATCGCACTGTCAGTGTCAGCAGCACACCACTATAAACTATGTATCAAACTCAGCCAATCACACAGGCAGCATCTGCAGCACACCACTATAAATTATATATCATAGTCAGCAAATCATAAGAGGCAGCACCTGCAGCACACCACTATAAACTATGTATCATAGTCAGCCAATCACACAGGCAGCATCTGCAGCACACCATTATAAACTAAGTATCATAGTCAGCCGATCACACTGTCAGTGTCAGCAGCGTACCACTATAATCTATGCATCAAACTCAGCCAATCACACAGGCAGCATCTGCAGCACACCACTATAAACAATGCATCATAGTCACCCAACCACACTGTCAGCATCAGCAGCACACCAGTACATACTATGTATCATAGTCAGACAATCACACAGGCAGTATTTGCAACACACCACTATAAACTATGTATCACAGTCAGCCAATCACACAGACAGCATCTGCAGTACACAACTATAAACTATGTATCAGACAATCACACTGTCAGCATCTGTAGCACACCACTATAAACTATGTATTATACTCAGCCAATCACACAGGCAGCATCTGCAGCACATAACTATAAACTATGTATCATAGTCAGCCAATCACACTGTCAGCGTCAGCAGCACACCATTATAAACTATTATCAAATTCAACCAATCACACAGTCAGCATCTGCAACACACCACTATAAACAATGTATCATAGTCAACCAATCATACTGGCAGAATCTGCAGCACACCACTATAAACTATGTATCATAGTCAGCCAATCACACAGGTAGAATCTGCTGCACACCAGTATAAACTATGTATCATACTCAGCCAACCACACGGTCAGTGTCAGCAGCGCACCACTATAAACTATGTATCATAGTCAGCCAATCACGCAGGCAGCATCTGCAGCACACCACTGTAAATTATGTATCATAGTCATCCAATCACACAGGCAGCATCTGCAGCACACCACTATAAACTATGTATCATAGTCAGCCAATAACACAGGCAGCATCTGCAGCACACCACTATAAACTATGTACCAAACTGAGCCAATCACACTGTCACCTTCAGCAGCACACCACTATAAACTATGTTTCATAGCCAGCCAATCATACAGGCAACATCTGCAGCACACCACTATAAACTATGTATTAGACTCAACCAATCACACAGGCAGCAACTGCAGCATACCAATATAAACAAAGCATCATAGTCAGCCAACCACACTGTCAGCATCTGCAGCACACCACTATAAACTATGTATCAAACTCAGCCAATCACACAGGCAGCATCTGCAGCACACCACTATAGACTATGTATCATAGTCAGCCAATCATACAGGCAGCACTTGCAGGACACCACTATAAACTAAGTATCATAGTCAGCAGACCACACTGTCAGTGTCAGCAGGACACCACTATAAACTATGCGTCAAACTCAGCCAAACACACAGGCAGCATCTGCAGCACACCACTATAAACAATGCATCATAGTCACCCAACCACACTGTCAGCATTAGCAGCACACCAGTACATACTATGTGTCATAGTCAGCCAATCACACAGGCAGTATTTGCAGCACACCACTATAAACTATGTATCACAGTCAGCCAATCACACAGGCAGCATCTGCAGCACACAACTATAAACTATGTATCAGACAATCACACTGTCAGCATCTGTAGCACACCACTATAAACTATGTATTATACTCAGCCAATCACACAGGCAGCATCCGCAGCACATAACTATAAACTATGTATCATAGTCAGCCAATCACACTGTCAGCATCAGTAGCACACCACTATAAACTATGTGTTATAGTCAGCTAATAACACAGGCAGCATTTGCAACACGCCACTATAAACTATGTATCATAGTCAGCCAATTACACTGTCAGCGTCAGCAGCACACCACTATAAACTATGTATCATAGTCAGCCAATCACACAGGCAGCATCTGCAGCACACCACTATAAACTATGTATCATAGTCAACAAATCACACAGGCAGTATCTGCAGCACACCATTATGAACTATGTATCATAGTCAGCCAATCACATACGCAGCATCAGCAGCACACCACTATAAACTATGTATCATAGTCATCCAATCACACTGTCAGCGTCAGCAGCACCCCACTATAAACAATGTATCATAGTTAGCCAATCACACTGTCAGCATCAGCAGCACACCACTATAAACTATGTATTATACTCAGCCAATCACACAGGCAGCATCTGCAGCACACCACTACAAACTATGTATCATTGTCAGACAATCACACTCTCAGCATCAGCAGCACATCACTATAAACTATGTATCATAGTCAGACAATCACACAGGCAGCATCTGCAGCACACCACTATAAACTATGTATCATAGTCAGCCAATCACACTGTCAGCATCAGCAGCACACCACTATAAACTATGTATCATAGTCAGCCAATCACAGAGACAGCATCAGCAGCACACCACTATAAACTATGTATCATAGTCAGCCAATCATACTGTCAGCATCAGCAGCACACCACTTTAAACTATGTATCATAGTCAGCCAATCACACAGGCAGCATCTGCAGCACGCCACTATAAACTATGTATCATAGTCAGCCAATCACACAGGCAGCATCAGCAGCACACTACTATAAACTATGTATCATAGTCAGACAATCACAGAGACAGCATCAGCAGCATACCACTATAAACTATGTATCATAGTCAGCCAATCACACTATCAGCATCAGCAGCACACCAATATAAACTATGTATCATAGTCAGCCAATCACACAGGCAGTATCTGCAGCACACCCCTATAAACTATATATCATAGTCAGCAAATGACACAGGCAGCATCTGCAGCACACAACTCTAAACTATGCAAACACCTTCCAGTCTGTTTTTTCCCACCAACTCTATTGTATACATGGATTTGAGTGAACGGCAGATATCTGATCAGAAAATGTTCTACAACAGTTCAGAATTATGAACACAATGTAGCCAAAATGCAAAATATCCCCCCTTATTGACCCATGGTAGCTCTTGTTTAGGTGGCAGAACATTTAGAATTGTTGAACTCAGTGTTTCATTTGACATTCTGACTGTTTGGCTGTGGGAGATTCAACATTTCTGGTCAATGTTATACCAGATTGAAGAGAGGTTGTTCGCTCAAATGCATGTATTCCAAACTCTACACCACAGGTGTATACATATAGGGGAATTTTAACTGACAAAACTAAGAAAATGTAAGGGGCTGCTGTTGATTTGATCTATCAATATGTGCAAGAGGCTGAGGGTGCTGAGGAGGATAATGCTGACAATTGACCCAGACTGAGAAGGAGAAGAGTGTTCAGACCCAGGGTAACCTACCAGGGGCTACATGACCTGGAGATAGGAGAACATTACAGGGTGGACATAGACAGACTTCAGCAACTCGATGAGCTGTTCCAGCCTCACCTCAGACCCAGAACTAACAGAGGGGAAGCCATCCCAGTGGATACCAAGGTATATGTATGTAGCTATAAGAATGATAGCTATAGCTACTTTCCAATGACCAACTGGGAATATCATGGGGTCTCACAGACATCTGCATCCAGGATACTCCACCAGTTACTGGATGCTATGCGATCACATGCCGCTGAGCACTTTTACTTCCCCAGCACCTGTGAGGAGAGGACCAGTGATATGTGTCTCTTCCACCATGTAGCAGAATACCTGGAGGTATTGGGTTCCATAGACTGCATGCACATCCACATTAAAGCACTACATTGTGACCAGGGTAGGGTCTACCTAAACCACAGGGGGTTCCACTCCATCAACTGCCAGGTCATGTGTGATGCCCAGGGCATTATCATGAATATGTGTGCTGGCAGCCCTGGAAGCTATCATTACTCCACCATCTGGCATTCATCACAGCTGTACCAGGCATTTGCCAGTGTGGACTTCCCATATGGCCATTTGGTGGGGGAGGCTTGCTATGTACTGGAGCCATGGCTGATGATAGCCATCAGAAATGCACACCTACACAGCAATGCCATAATGAGGCACATGCACAAACCAGGATCATTATAGAGTCTGTGTTTGGGATGCTCAAGTCACAGTTCCACTGTCTTGACATATCCGGTGGAGACTTGCAGTACTCTCCAGCCACATGTACCAACATGTTTATAGTATGCGCCATGCAACACAATATGATCCCACTGAAACAGCTGCAGCAGGAACAAAATGGGGAAAGGCCACACAACCCCCCACCATTGCTAAGGTCTCCACAGGCACAGAGGGACTCGAAGGAGGAACATACTAAGCCTGCTCCTGTAGGCAGACAGAGGTGTGCCCAGTATGCTCTGTCCTTGGCAAAAATGCATAACACATACACTGACACTGTAGGGCCCAAGGGACTGATATTTCTCTCTGACTTGCACACACAGTAAAATGGATGCCAAACATCACTCCACCTATACCTTACCATGTATAGGCAGTGTACTGCATGCATCCAATATACTCAGGCCTCAAGCACCGTCCTCACAACTGCCTCAGGCACAAGGTAAGTCAGTCTTCTTAGCAATAAATGAATGGAGTAGAATGTTCTGATAGCATATCTATGGTATTGATGCAAGCATGCAAGGGAATGAGGTGGCTTACTGGGATAGCAGCAGATAACTGACAGCTCAGTGGGACAGCAGGAAGTTTTTGCCCAGTACTGGCTTACCCACACTATGGAATACCACCCTAGTTGACAAATAGCACTGCAGTATATGTGTTGAGCCAAATAACTTGGGGGGGGTCATAGGTCACATGCATGGATGTCAAAGTGGGAGTCCAACACTCATCCCCAGCCTCACCCAGCATATCAGTTGTAGAAAACCATACTGAAATGTCTGACAAAGTTCCCCACATGGCAACATCCATGGAATTCCCACCTGCAGACTTACACAATGATATCACAGCAGGTCTGGTAGTGGCAGTATGGCTCTGAGAGGTAAGAAGTCTGAAACTAAAAATGTTTATGCCAGAACAATCCGACCTGTGGTTGATATTGCGATGCCTGTAGTCTCAAAGATGGGGCACACTACTATGCTAAATGGGACCAAAATGTTAAGCAAATATCATCACAGTCTCTACAAATGTGTATTGTGTACAGATGTGTCAGCCCCCCATAGTCCCATAGAAATGCAGTAACATGTCCCTAGCCTTAAGCAGCATCCAGCAATCAACTAGAGTGATAGCTCAACATGAACAGAAAGCAATTGTCAGTAACACCCAGGGGTGTTCACTGCCAGCAGCCTGGGAACATATGATCATCAGAATGCACTGCCTTGCTACAGATGGCCTGCATCTGTCACACCTGGTCTACAGGTCTCTGGCAAATGCCCGTGCCTCACCCTCAGTGCCCTGTAAGGGAGTGTCATGGTGTCCATAACACCAACATAACACAGTCTACAAATATGCAAAGAAAGGCCAGACTGCTAACGGCTAGGAGCAATCCTGCCAGACTCAGAGAGCCAGAAATCTGGACAAAGCCATGAATAATGGGGTAATAAAAGTCCAAAGAGAAGGACACCTTTGAAATACTGCTCTAATAATGTTAGAAATTTGATGGACTGATTGTAGTAGCATGGAATGTCTGATGGGTACGAAGTCTGAAACTGCAATGTCAACTGTCTGTAATATCTGATTTCAACCCTGAGTGACTTGCAAAACACTTTTCCCTGAAAACCACAATTGTTTGGGTAACCAACCAGATATATGAGTCATGAATCTGGACATTCTGTGATACTCTGTACAGTTTACAGGCATGGCTAGGAGTCTAAACATGGGAATGCACTCATTGCAGGAAGTCCTAACCCTGGAAGATGGTGACATGTCTGCATCCACAGAACCCTGGCCCACAGCCATGGGGAGTAACACACCCTTCCCTGATCACTCATCCCATGCAACATCCTGACCCCAAAATGTGGCCAGCCAAGTAGAATGAGGTGGCTCATACATATATGTGAGACATACACACACCTCCAGGCTGGTCAAGCAGTCTGAAACACGCAACACCCTCCAAGTGCAGTCAACATTTGAGAAGACCCCTATGCAAAGCACTGGCAGCTATAGGCCAATATATCTGACCCAAGACACCCCCCACATATCTTATCCCCTACAAATCTATCTGGAGTCTGCCTGCCACCATGACCCTGCCTGACTTATATTACCCAACCATGTACTGGAAATCAGACCATGCCAGAAGAGAATTACACAGAGATTCCACCATTGTAATATATCCCCAAGGTACTGGACCATTTCCATAGCTCCAGCAGTCAACTGGTTGTAGGCACACCTCTCAACAGGCTGGATTGTACAAGAATGCATAGCATTTGGCCCATAATCCTGGTGTGTGCATCATCCATCCTGTACTCCTCTGATAAATCACTGTGATGATCTGAAGAGGTATGTCATGTGGTATTTAAATAATACATGACAGTGTCAAATGTCATATATGTCATACGTCTGCTAAAAAAAACCCTGTAACCTTAGCAACCCATATATTACTGAAAAAATAGTTATACTCACCGACTCACCATATGGCCCATTGTCTCCCCATTTTGATGGGCTATCTCCAGATATCCTGCACCAACAGGTTGAGAGGTATGGCTGTAGAACAAAACAAACTGGACTGGAGTACAACGATTCCTGGAATGGAGTCCCACATTTACTATAGAAGGTCACACTGGGCATGCTCATACACTTAGAAAATTGTCAGTAGGATCTAGGAATTGACAGGCCTTTGCTGCACAGTGCACTTCCCATTGCCCTACTTTAGCAGTCCTGCAGATAACAGTCACCTTAGAAGTCCATTTCATCAGGTCTCAGCCCTATAAGCTTTGTGGCATGTGTGATAACTGTGTAACACTATAGTACAAATAATTAGGTAGGAGTACTAATATCAGTCCAGTCAAATGTAAAAGTGTGTGTGCTGTTGCCCACCCAGTACATGTCTCAGTGTCCACATTACAAGGCCCACAGTTGTCATCCACTGTAAAGGGACCTGTAGGCACTCTGCAGACCTATAAGCATTGTGCCATGTGCAATAACTATGTGACAGTATGAAATAGATAAAATAGGCTGCCCATCTAATGCTTGGATATCACTCCCCACTAAGGAATCATACACAAACACACTCAGGTAGGCAGCCACCCCTACATCAGTAGGTGGCCTGGAAACTGGCTCACAGATAGAACCCACAGTGTGAAAGCAGCAGACTCCATGTCAGAATGCTGAACAGTCACAAGTGGAGTCCCACAGGTTGTGGACCTGGGTTCACTCATGTTTGGGATCCACACCTCTGAGGACCAACCCAATACAAAGGCACCCTGGCTGACAATGTTTTCAGATGACTACAAGGTGGGTGCTATTATTACCCCCCCACGTGAGGTTGATATCCTTCACAAAGGCCTCTCTGAGACCTAAGACTGTTGCCAGAACCCTGGACATAAGCTCAGTGCCAGATGATGTGCTGCCATCCCCTTTGGGTACGACATGGTTTCCATAAAGTAATACATTGATGGTAGTCCACTGAACAGTGATGTTGGTATAAAGGAACTCGGAACAGAGGTTGACAGTGAGCTCTCTTTTGGCCACCACAGTGCCACTGTCTTCCAAAAGTCCTTCCATGTGTCACTTCTTCTGACTAAGGGTGTTGAATCTGGGAAGTAAAAGGACAGTGTTTCCCTGTACTCTCCCCTCAGTAGGCCAATCAACGTGTACTATGGCCCATTCACCATGTACCCCACTGGACACCAGCAACAACAGGAGAGGCTCAAATGTACGTCACAAAGATGATCTTAGGTACTACACACTTGTCCCATGCAGACAGATTCCAACAACACCAGTGAATTTCTGTCTCATATTGGCTACTTAGGTGCTATCTCTGCCTGACATACACAGCCATGTCTGACCCAACCCTGTCAGGAATGCTACATATGAAAAAAACAATCTGTCCATACAACATGCCCCCTATACCTCAACCCCATCCACACAATCAACAGGACATGCTGAAGGGACAGGTTCACAACCCAGCGACTGGCTATGCCATGGACTAGACATCACATACATGTCAAGCAGAGCCCATCACTAGCCCTCTTCAAGAGAAATCAGGAGGAGTGGATGGGGAATTAAATACCCACCCTGGGGATCACTTCAGTGACTATACTCAGTAAATACACTGGGGAGTATCATCAGGTGGCATGATGTCAGTGTATTCCCATGGGATAGCCTTGTAAAGCCTCCAAGACCATTTGACACGTACACACCTATGAATCTTTGAACCTATGGATCTCAGTACTGTCAAATGTGTGTGTGTGTGCATTAGTTTGTGTAAAAGTGTTTGTGAGTGTGTAAATGTGGGTGAAAGTAGTTGGTGGCCCATCTTACCCAGTGCAACTACCATTGCCATACCTTTCAAGTGCTGTAGATGTTTTTTTTTTCAAAATGCAATTTTTATTTTCTTGTGCACCATATACATCCAAATTGAACACATAACAGAAGAAAGTACAATGATGGTGACACATAAATTTGAATAGAAATAATGACAATAACAGTAACAATCATTGCTAACTCTGATTCTCTGAGTACCAAGTATTTACAATATCTACATCAGTGCTACTATACTCAGGATAGAAAACAGGATAGAAAACAGCAAAGACAGATCCTTGTGAGTTAAGTTTGTCAACATACTTGACGTAACAGAAATAGTTTTAATACATGACCAATTAGTACTTCTAAGCTATCTTCCAAGACAGCCATTTGGTAGTGTGTTTAGTAAAGGGTGCATCAATTTCCAGTGTCCAAAATAAAAAGCTTCCAAAAGTTCTGATAATATTCTCATTTTTTAGCATTTCTTATAATTAACCTTTGAGAGGATATAATTAAGCCATATTTCTAAACCCATTCCATGAGAGTTTAGTACGATCCAACCAATTTTTAGTCATATAAAATTTGATTAGTGAGCATATAATTATTGAAATATGTGATTTCATACTGGATAATTTAGGGTCTATAATGTGGAGAATCGCTACCTCCCAAAATAATGTTGATTTGTGGTATCCCATCTTTTCTAATCTTGCCTTAAGAGATCCCTATATATTCTCTGCAAATTTGCAATACCACAACATATGTCAAAGATCTGCTTGAGGGTAGTGGCAGCAATTACATGCAGGAGATACCTTGGAATCAAATTTATTCAGAGTCATAGGTGTCAAATATACATTATTGTTGATCATTAATTGTGAATGAATAATTTTTTTGAACGGAGATAATTTAATAGTGAAATTTATTGCTTTAAGTTTCTGTTCATTCATAATTATAGCTCCTTTGGTGTCCCAATATTTTGTGTAAAGTAAAGAATTCTCATATTTAATCTCATTTATGAGTTTATATGATTTGGAGAGAGTTTTCTTTACAATAGATAAACTCTTCATAACATTTAGAAATGTATTCAAATCTATGTCATTTATCTGTGTGTCTTTAATTATTGGTGAAATTGTCTCCATTATTTGACATACAATGATAATGTATTTTTTATTAAACTTAAGGGCTTCACACACCTCATGCGGAGTATTCTCTTTATTCCTGTAGAAATCCCAAGCTGTATAGTCTTTTATTAAAGGAAAGCCTGTAAGGTTTAATTATTATTAATTTGTATATTTGGGTTTAGATGTATCGGTTGAAAGAAAGGAAGGACCTTGCCAATATCTAAGGTTTTAATCAGTTCTTGAAAACTCTTAATCCTCTGTTTTAACATTCCATTAATCTTTCTCTTTCTAACACTTATTGAGGATAAAAATGGAATAGCTATGGGATTTATATTATTATCAAGCACTTTTGAGTACCATAACTTAACCCAAGTAGGATGCCAGGTTTTACTATTCATTAAACATTTTGAGATTAATAATAGTCTATTTGCACTTACAATTTTATGGTATAGTTCAAAATTAGGTAAGCTCAGACCCCCCCTTCCCTTTTGGTTATATTAGATTTAGACATGAAATCCTAACCGATTTGGGGTACCAGATGAACTTAGCTAGTTTTTTATTAATTTTCTGGAAGAAGCAATTTGGAATGATTGAGATGACGGAGTTAAAGTGGTATAGCAATCTAAGAAGAATATTCATTCTAATTATTGCTGCTTTTGATATCATGGATAGTTTCAGTTGCCTCCATCTATGCAAGTTGTGTGTAATGTTACTCCATACTTTATCTACATTATTCTGTAAAGTAGATATGTGATTATTGTCATAAGATATCCCTAGACACTTAATATCATACACAGTACTGAAAAGGGAGATTGGAAAGTAGTTTTCTTTGTGATTAAGTGGGTCAATGGGGAAAATGTGGGATTTCTTTTGGTTTACTTGGTAGTTTGAAGCTTCCAAATAAATATTTATTGAGTTTATAATTTTCTTAATATCTGTATTTGGAAGCTCAAAGTAGATGTTCAAATCATCAGCAAATGCCGCCTTCATAACTTTAGAGTTTAGAATTCTGGGAACTGAGTGAAATGTCCTTTGTGAGAGATGTAGGAAAAGTGGTTCAATATAGAGATTGAAGAGTAGGGTAGATAGTGGGCACCCTTGTCTTGTACCAGTAGCTAACTTTATGGGACTCAACAGAATTTTGTTGATGTATAGGTATATTTTAGAGTTATTGTATAAAGTTTCAACTAGGTTAATTAAGTCTTTAGGAAAGTTAAAATGGGAAAGTGTTCTAAATAAGAAGTCCCAACTGACTCTGCCAAATGCCTTGCATGCATCTAGAACTAAGACATATCTAGTATTTATATCTTTCTTAGTGAGTTGGATCATTGAATCCAGTGTTAACGTATTATCCCAAGCATATCTGCCATACATGAAGCCCGACTGTTCCGATTGAATCCAGTGTTAAGGTATTATCCCAAGCGTGTCTACCATACATGAAGTCTGACTGTTCCGATTGAATCCAGTGTGAAAATATTATCCCAAGCATGTCTACCATACAAGAAGTCCAACTGTTTCAAAGAGACAATTGATGGCATGATTATCTTAAGTCTCTCAGCTAGTAGTGATGCAAGTATCTTAATGTCTACATTAATTAGGGATATTGGTTTATAGTTATTAGGATTTGCAATGTCAACATTATTTTTAGGGATGAAAATAGTTTTTGATGTATTTAGATATAAGTCAATTATACCATTAGTTCTAATGTAGTTAAATATCTTTAACAAAATGGATGGGAGTCTATTGTTGAATTTTTTTATAGAAGTCTGTCGTAAATCTATCAGGGCCTGGTGCTTTACTTAATTTAAAGTTTTTAATAACCTCAGCTATTTCATGTTGTGTAAAACGGGCTATCAATATTTTTACTTGGTTATCATTTATCTTAGGAAACGTAAGATTTCCCAAAAATGTTTCAATTTCAGAAGTGGGGGTTTGCGTATCCTTCATACCATAACGTTCTGTATATATTTGCTCAAAGACTTCTAAAATCTGGTGGTCAGTTTTAAAGGTTTTATCCTGATATTGAAGAAGAGTGATCCCTGAAGTTTCCTGTCTGTTGTTTATAATTAAGTGCTGTAAATGTTATTCACTATATAGATACCTTGGGACACTCCACAACCTATAAGCTCTGTGGTGTGTGCGGTAACTGCATAACAGTATAATACCAATAAGTACATAGCTAGAGGTTCTAATATGAGTCCTGGCAAATGTATGTGTGTATTCTTGTGTGTAAGTGTGTATATGTGTAGGTTACAGTATTTTGTGGCCTCTCTCACCCAGTACATAACCCATTGTTATAATTTTCAAAGCCTGGTGATGTCCCTCACCTTCCAAGTGCCTTTGGACAGGTGTCACCCCATAACCTCCCTGGCTCATGCGATAAATGTGTAACAATGTAGTAACAATAAATAGATAGGTAGGGGTTCTAATCTCAGTCCTGGCAAATGTGTGTGAGAGATAAGTATTTTCTATGTGTGTATTTGTGTGAGAATGACATCCATTAGATGGGCATGGCTTCATATTTTATGCCATAGTACTCACAGTACACATTCTTAGGTCTACTGTATGAGTTCCACTGTTCACATCAACTGTAGTTGTATCTGTAGACACTCTTCAGCCCTGTAAGCCCCGTGCAACAGTATGGAATACTATGTTACGAATAACAAGATAGGTTGGTCTGCTAATGTCAGTACTGGCAAGTGTATGTGTGTGTGTGTGTGTGTGTGTGTGTGTGTGTGTGTGTGTGTGTGTGTGTGTGTGTGTGTGTGTGTGTGTGTGTGTGTGTGTGTGCATGTGTGTGTGTTTTGTGTGTGTGTGTGTGTGTGTGTGTGTGTGTGTGTGTGTGTGTGTGTGTGTGTGTGTGTGAACAGTATCCTCTGTGTGTTTGGTTGACACAATATTCTCTGGTGTTGAGGGTTGTCCAACCACCATAGATTTAGATACAACCCCTCAGCCCTATAAGCTGTGAGGTACATGCAAGAACTGTTACACAGATCTGAGAAATGTGTGCAGATACAGCTGCACCTTGGCAATGACATGGTCGATGTGTTACAACACTGCCATACCCCTTGGTGGTGATGTCTGCAGGGCTACATCCTGCTGACACACAGACACCTGGAACACAAACAGAATACATCATGTGAGAACACATTCACTTAGTATTACTAACACCGATAATGCATCATGGCTGAAATGGTACACACACGCTCTGATGTGTACCCATTGCAAATGCCAGATGACAGCACCTTACACAGCATTAAATTGCTACACTGTACTAAAGTCACCCTGTACATCAGACCCATATTAGCATGTTCCAAGCAGAAAGGAATATCAAACACGGAGATGATAGAATATGTTTTCCTTTAATAACATGCCTTGGTACCTCGGTAATTCGCCTTCAGTGGAACACCTCACCATACAAAAACCATCTCCTTATATACTAATGACTCATTAATCAATCAATTCATTAATCAATTTAAAAGTGTAACAGCTCTATATTAATTTACATTGTTTTCATAACAGTGTTGCTGTAACAGCATAAATAAAATGCAAATAAGAAATTTAAATTGAATTCATGTTGACATATCCCTGCAACTTATACCTTAATACATAAACAAAAATGTTAATTATGCAAAATTTCATACTGGAATCCCAGTGTCTAAATTCATGCCCCTCGGATGTAAGGTATGATAATTAAAAATCATGTTATATTCTACTCTATTAAGTTCAGTTTTGAAATTGCCAACCTCAAAATGTGGTCTAGCCAATACACTGAAAATAAATTCATCACTATTACCATTGTGCACATTAACAAAGTGTGCTGCCATGGGGCTGTCCATATTATTCCTTCTCACATCCCCAAATGCTCAATTCTGGACATTAGAAAGTTTGTTTGCAAACTGAATTTGAAGGTACATTTTTCTGAATGCAATTTAAACATGCGAGTTGAAACATTAAATGTTATTGAAGAAGAAGATGAAACATTAAATGTTATTGAAGAAGAAGATGATGAATTGTTAGATCTAAGTATTTATGACATTAATGATGAACTGTCTTTTGAAAGTGAAAATTCAAATGATGATTGGAATATTCCAGGTAAGGGATTGTTTGGGGTGGGTTATACAGATATTTGTTTGCCGCATTTCTCTAATGACAGTGCCTTTTTACCTCCGAAATGTTCTATAGCCTTTAACGCATTTGAACATGTGGTATATGCAAGCACTGAAAGGGAATACTTAGATTTCTGTAGAAAGGATAGGGCATTCAGTCTTTCTAAAAATGAATGGCTTGGTTTAAAGGAATTTAGAACTAGACTAGATAAAGTGACTGTGAGACCAGCTGATAAAGGAGGTAACTGGGTAATCATGGATAATGTAAAATATGACAACATTATTGAGGAGTTGCTAAGAGAAAATGTTTATATGAAATTGAATCAAAACCCACTGAAACAGTATACAGATGAACTCATTGAATTGTTTGAGAAGGGTGAGAGACTTGGGTTTTTTTCAAATAGCGATGTTAAAAAATTGTTGGTGAAGGAACCAAGGCACCCCTACATTTATGCAATTCCTAAAATTCATAAGAGCATGGTTAACCCACCAGGGAGACCCATTATCTCGGGGGTGGGTTCCTACATAGAAAGAGTAAATAAATTCTTTGATTTTCACTTCAAAGGTTTTTTGCTTAACGTACCTTCTCATGTGAAAACTGCGGTGGTGGTGCTGCGGTAGCATGGTCGCCTCACCGTAAGACATTCTCCTGTTCGATTCTCAGCTAAAACGTCTTCTGTGTGGAGACATGCATGAATGGGCGCACCTTCATTGAAGGTTGTGCATCAGGGCTGGCAACTGGGCATGTAAAAATCTACTGCCAATCATTAGCGGACCAGAGTTCCGCTGTGGCGTTCCCTAACCGGGAAAAGCTGAAAGACACAACGACAACCTTCTCATGTGAAAAACACCCAGGATGTTTGTAGAGCACTGCGTGGGCTGATGTGGGATAAAGAGTTATACTGGGTCACAGTAGATGTTTCTTCTTTATGCACTAATATTGTCAAGCATTGGGGGTTGGAAGCCATGAAAAAGATGATGGGTGAGGGTCCTCGTACAATGTTTTTGCTGTCCCTGTTGGAATATAGCCTTACACACAACTATTTTGTGTGGAAGAAGGATTTATACCTTCAAGTTAAAGGAACAGCTATGGGAGCGGCTTTTGCCCCTACCTACGCAGTCATATATATGGGTGAATTTGAGAAGGAATTTATGTTCCAGAATGCATTTTTTGTTAATAATGTTGTTTCATATAAATGATATATTGACGATCTCATCTTTGTTTGTAAGGGAAAATTATCTTTGTTTAATAGTTTTATACAGGATTTGAATAAAAACGCACATGAGCTAAGTTTTGTATTTGAATGTTCAAGAGAAAAAATATCTTTTTTTGGACGTAGAATTCTACATTGGAAAGGATCATAAGGTGCAACACAGACCTTTTAGGAAACCTACCTCGGTTAATAACATTTTGCATGCTAGTAGCATGCATCCTCCACATTTGATTAAGGCATTGCCTGAAGGGGAATTTAAAAGAATCCTCAGGAACACCTCTGATTTAAAATTGTGGGATGAAGTCCTTAATGATGTGTTTGTAAGACTTTCTTCTAGAGGTTACTCAGAGACAATGCTGTTAGGAATTAAGGATAGGTTATGTGGAGGAAAGAAAACAAGAGGTGGTTGCTATAAGCAATGTTCAGCTCCATATGAACAGGATAGATTATTTTTTGTATCTAGGTATTCTGAATTTTCATGGGTAGTTGAGAAAATTGTTAAACAATTTTGGAATGTGGTTTGTGATGACATGATTGTTGGTCATTTGTTTCCTAGACATATTACTTTTTCCTATAGTAGGTACAATAATTTGAAAGAATTGTTAACTAGGAAGTTGGAATAGCAAACAGATGCCACGGATGTTGGCATGCAATGTTGTGGATGATGTTCCGTATGTAATAGGGTTAGAACATTTACATGGAAAGAAAATCAATGGGAAAAAGTATCAAGCGTTTGAGAAGTTTGATTGCTCATCACAAGGGGTGCTTTATATTTTGGGGTGTGATTGTGTTAAGCCACTTTGGTATGTTGGTCAAACTACGAGGAAAGTAAAAATTCACATCCTTGAGCATTTGGGGGATGTGAGAAGGAGCAATATGGACAGCCCCGTGGCCTCACACTTTGTTAATGTGCACAATGGTAATAGTGATGGATTTATTTTTCAGTGTATTGGCCAGACCACATTTTGAGGTTGGCAATTTCAAAACTGAACTTAATAGATTAGAATATAAAATGATTTTCAATTATCATACCTTACATCTGAGGGGCATGAATTTAGACACTGAGATTCCAGTATGAAATTTTGCATCATTAACATTTTTATTTATGTATTAAGGTATAAGTTGCAGGGATATGTCAGTATGAATTCTATTTAAATTTCTTATTTGCGTTTTATTTATGCTGTTACAGCAACACTGTTATGAAAACAATGTAAATTAATATAGAGCTGTTACACTTTTAAATTGATTAATGAATTGATTGATTAATGAGTCATTAGTATATAAGGAGATGGGTTTTGTATGGTGAGGTGTACCACTGAAGGCGATTTGCAGAGGAACCATGACATGTTATTAAAGGAAAACTTTTTCTATCATCTCCGTGTTTGATATTCCTTTCTGCATGGAATTTGGTGTATTTTTTGCTTCAGGTTCTTAGACATTTGGTGTTTCATTATGGACCATATTAACATGTCCCTGCATTGATGGTATGGATGGCATGGATGCGGCACAGGTATCATCATATGCACAGGGTGTTGTGTGGGTTTGTCAGAAGCCTAGGCTGAGCCATACAGTTGACATGTGTGTGTATTTGGGGGGTGTTCATTAAATGGGCTGTGCAGGGGTGGTGTGTGTGTGTGTGTGTGTGTGTGTGTGTGTGTGTGTGTGTGTGTGTGTGTGTGTGTGTGGAGGTGACTTGTCTGATGGTCTTGTGTGTGTGTTTGTATGCACACAGTCACACCATGTGGGCGCCCTACACAGGGGTATTTTTGGACAGCTGTGGGCCGTACATGGCAGGGTATACAGTTCACTGTCTCTGGCCAGAGACATGGGAACTGGGCCTGCTAAGACTATCACTGGCACCACCAGGTCTGAGATCAGATGCAGTACTATTCCACGATGGAAACTGCTGTCTGCTGGATCCATGTCTCTGTTGGGAACCGCCAGGATCATGTGCCCATGGCCTGCTGCATCATGGCGTGGACAGCACCCCCCCTTCAGTAGTGCTGGTGGTACTGCTAGTACAGGAACGTGACGGTACACGGCCACATAGACCCTCAGCTGATTGTGGTGCTGCCCTACATCCATGTGGCTGCTGGCCATCACCGCCAAACACTCAAGCACAGATATTCCATGGTCGAGAAGTGCCAAGGTCTCCCCCCACCATCTATCCATGACCTCAGTATGCTGACAGATGGCTGCAGTGAGTTCACGAATGTTGCCACGGACACCAGGGACATGCTCATCCATGACCCTGTGTATATGTCTGGTATTGCGTTCATTATGTGCCTGTGCCCCCATGATGGACCGAAACATGCATCTGGTGATTGCTGCTGTGGCACTTGCAACAGGGGCTTGACGGGCTGAAATCCTCCTCCAAGCACCCCTGCCCATCTGCCTGTGTGGGGAGCTCGCCAGCCCTCTGGCTATGGCTAGTGCCAGCAGCCTCACTTGCCATAACCACTACAGTAGCCTGTTCCATGCCAACACCTGCTGACTTTACATTATCTGTGGCCACTGGTGATGGGTATCTGTGGGCATTGTGACTGTGTGCTGGGATGGGGTTGACAACAGTAAGATGCCAACTGATGGCACAGATTCAGCTCCTGACAACTGCACCTGTGCCAAAATAAGAGTACCATCATGGTCAGAGTCTGCAGAGACACTGACATCTGTATCAGAGCAGGAGGAACCGCAGCCGCCATGTCCACCTGTGAGGTAAAAACAACATATGTAAATGACTACTTGCTGGTATACACATACACACACACACACACACACACACACACACACACACACACACACACACACACACACACATACACACAGACACACACACACATACAGGTGAGGTGCCTCAAAGGCATTACACAGACCTCACATTAGCTGACTGGGGACATTCACGACACACAGTCAGACAATAACATACACACTCTGGACAGACCTTCAGCATTATGCAGTACAGCCCTTTCCAATTACTGTTACTACTATTATACACCGCTGAGATATGTGAGTGGTGTTAGTAGGTGATATTCCTTCACCTAGAGCACACTGCACCAATATAAATTATTGCTGTTCACCTGTATAGCACAGTGGCAACTCCTACAGACCATACCTCCCAACTGTACAGGGTTTTGCTGAATGTCTACATGTGTGACTCATATGTTTGGTCTGTTCCTCATAACTCCTGAGTTTGTCTGATACATTACTGGGTTGACCTGCGGATTGGTGCCACTAATTAATGTCTTAATTTGAGGTGCAGACTGCATAACCTGCATTATATGTATGTTAAAACCAAGCTGGTTACTACAACAACTTTCCAAGCTTACAGTGGATATAGTAAGTGTACACAGATCTGTTAGCATGCCAGGTTTTTTGTGATGTATCATATGAGACCTCAGAAATTAGGTCATAACATTGCCATCATTTCATATGACATATAACCTGTGCAATCCAACTGAAGAACATACACATCAGTTACAGGTAACATATGGTAAATGAAATAGGCTGGTTGCATGAGTGTGTACACCCTTAAAGTAGTACTCTATTAAAGCACCTTTTGATATAATCACAGCATACAGTCCTCTTGGGAAGGTGTCTATCAGCATGGCAAATCTTGACTTGCCAATGTTTGCTCACTCTCCCTTGCAAAACACCTCCAACTATGTCAGATTAAAAGAGCATCCCCTGTTCAGTGCCCTCTTCAGGTCACCCTGCATATATCCTATTGAATGCAGGTGTGGGCTCTGACTCGGCCAGTGCAGAATGTTGCATGTGTTCTGGTGAAGCCATCCTTTTGTTGATTTGGATGTATGATTTGGGTCATTGTTGTGTGGAAAGGTGAAATTCCTCACCATCCACAGCTATGTGGCAGACCCAAGAAGGATTGCAGTGACAAGGGGCTGGTGTTTGGAACTGTTCATAATCCCCTCTAACTTGGTTATAGCCCCAGTTCCAGCTTGTGAACATCAACCCCAAAGCAGGACACTGCCATCACCATGCTTCACCGTGGGGGTGATGTTGTGGTGATGTGCAGTGGTGTTATTGCACCAAACACACCTGTCAGAATTGTGGCCAAAGAGTTCAACCCTGGGCCTATATTACCATAACACATTTTCCCAATTACTTTTTGGAGACCTGATATATTGTTATCAGACTTTCACCAGGCCTGGATATTGTTTGGTGTGAGGAAATTCTGCCATCGTCCAACACTACCCTATAGGCAGGACATATGGAGACCATGGAAGATTGTTGTGACATATAGTACACACCCAGTACTTGCTGGAGATTCCTGCTAGTCCTTCACTGTAACTGTAGGGCTCCTGGCAGCCTCCCTGGCCAGTTTTGGTCTTATATTCTCATAGACGT
>NC_056736.1:775191097-775196097 GCF_019279795.1 Protopterus annectens | reverse complement strand
GGTGTCTGTCTCAGTAAGGCCCTTTTGGAGAATGTCCATGTCAGCCAGAGAGTCAATTATGGTTCCCAGTTTGCAGTCATCGGCGAACTTGGTTAGCCATAGTCCTCCTGTGTTTGCCTGTACTTCTGAGAAGTATATGCCGAGCAATACGGGTCCATGGACCGAGCCTTGTGGGACACCACTTGTCACTGGTTTAGAGTCGGACCTGGAGTCCACTATTCTTACCGTGTGAGTTCTGTCTGTAAGCCAGTTGGGAACCCATCTCGTGACGTATGGGTTTATGTTCAGGCTGGTGAGTTTTTCTGTAATACACGAGTGGGGAATGGTGTCAAAAGCTTTGGCGAGATCAAGGTAAGCTGTGTGAACTACCTTCCCCTCATCTATGGCCTTAGTGACTGTCTCAAAGAAGTCAACCAGGTTTAGTATGCATGATCTGCCCTTAACAAAGCTGAACTGGGACAGGTCAAGTGTTTGGAGGTTCCCAATGTCTTTGTTAATGGGTTTCATGATGATGCACTCCATAGCCTTGCAGACCAGGCTAGTCAGGCTTATGGGGCGGTAGTTACCATGGTCAATTGTGGCCCCTCCTTTGTGGAGCAGAATAACCATTGCTGTGTGCCATTCTATGGGCACATAGCCTGTGGAGAGGCTGAGGTTGAACAGTGTGTTTAGGTGGTGGGTTAGTTAGTTCTGTAGTTCGTGCAAGATGCAGCCTGGGGCACCATCTGGCCCCATTGACACTGTGCTTTTGGCTTTTGAAAGGGCTGTTTTCACCTGTGCATCTGTGATTTCCGGGACACTGCACTTTTCCAGTATTGTTGTGGGCCCTTTTGGGGGTGAGAGGGGGATGATGTATACCAATTCCAAGGATATTGCCAATATCCTGGCAGATCAGTTCAGTGCAAACTTCACCCCCCTCTCACCCCCTAAAGGGCCCATCTCAATACCGAAAGATTGTCAAATTCCGGTAATAACGGCCACACAGGTAAAAAACGCACTCTCCAAACCTAAGAATGCAGCATCCATGAGACCAGACAACATCCCGGGCTGTATACTACATGAACTACAAAATGAACTGGCACCTCACCTAAGTCTCATGTTTAATCATAGTCTCACCTCAGGCTTCATGCCCACTGAGTGGCACACAGCTACAGTTATCCCACTCCACAAGGGGGGGGCGATCCACCTTGGATCCTGGGAACTACTGCCCCATTAGTCTGATGAGCCTGATCTGCAAGGCCATGGAACATATTATCATGTAACTTATAAACAAAGACATTGGCAACCTTCAAACACTGGACCCCACCCAGTTTGGGTTCGTGAAGGGCCAAACTTGTCTTCTGAACCTGATTGACTTCTTCAAAGCAGTCTCCAGAGCTGTGGACGCAGGTAAGGCAGTCCACACAGCCTAGCTGGACCTCTGCAAGGCCTTCGACACCATCCCCCACTCTAAAATCATGGATAAGCTTACTAAGGTGGGCATTAATCCCTACATCACTCGATGGGTTGCCAACTGACTTACTGACAGAACCCATACTGTAAAAGTAGCCGACTCGAAATCCAACTCCAGACAAGTGACAAGTGGAGTACCTCAGAGTCCTGAGACCACTCTTGTTTGGCATCTACTTCTCTGAAGTACAGGCCAACACTAAGGGACTCTGACTAACAAAGTTTGCAGATCACTGCTAACTCAGGGCCATTATTGAATCCCCATATTATGTGGATAGTCTACAAAAGGGCCTTACAGAAACAAATGCTTGATGCCAGAGCCATGGGCTCAAGCTCAATGCCAAGAAAGGTATAGTTATCCCCTTTGGGAAAATTACCACATAGGTATCAATACACTAAACACCAAAAGTGTGGTAAGCGACTTAGGGACACTGGTGGACAGTGGTCTCACCTTTAATAATCACATCACCATAACAGTCAAAAAATCCTTTTATGTGGCACACCTAATCACTAAGGGCTTTTCATCCAGAAAAAAAGGAGGTGATTGTCCCACTGTACTCATCCCTCATTAGACCCATTATAGAATACAATGCCCTGTTTGGTATGTACCTCTCAAGACCTCTGCAACAACTGGAAAGGCTGACAGGCCTAAAGAAGATGCCTTCTGCTGACCATCTAAAACAAAATCTAGCTATACTCTGTCACATATCATCTATTCAGAGGAGATCTCTGCTTAACATACAAGGCCATGTCAAACCCAGAGCTATTGGACATACTACACTTAAAGAAATCGCAATCCCTCAGAGCCACACACTCTAGGGACCTAATCCTTGTCATCACAATGAACAAAACATGCTGAAGGGATAGATTTCTGACCCAGAGACTCCCCAGACTCTGGAACAGACTGCCCATATATGTCAAGCAGAGCGCCTATTTGTGCCTCTTCAAAAGGAAACTTGATGATTGTTTGGGAAATAGGAAATTCACCCCGGGGATCACATCAGTTGCTCTGCTAGACAGGGGTCCAGAAAAGTAAATATTGTGGGAAGAAATAGCCAGGGAATTGTTATGGCTAGGCTTGTATAGGCCCTAGGGCTGATAGCCTAGTACCAACCTATGAACCTATACCACTGTATTCACCTGTCAGCAGACCCCTCATAGAGTATAATGCTACCTTCGGTGTGCACCTAACCAGACACATGCAGCAGCTAGGAATGACCACAACGATTCTGTACAAAAAAGAATACAGAGTAAACACAATGTCCTCTGCTGATCACCTCAAAGCCTTGTCTCTTTACTCAGTATCATACAGACTTCTGAGAGGTGATCACTGCTGTGCATACAGGGCATACCCGGACCCTGGTTTAATGAATCTTTTGTACATCTGCAAAATAAACTGCATAAGAAATGCTAGATTAAAATACCTAAATTTTGCTTGCATCCAAAATAAGTTATGTTGGAGAGACAGATATGTTTCTCCAACATATCTGTCTCTCCACTATAACTTATTGGAGAGACAGATATGTTTCTCGTAGCATTCCTATTTTCTGGAAAAGGCTCCCATCCATCTGAAGCACAGGTCCTCCCTGTTCCTATTCAGGCACAACTTGGACAAGTGGACAGGTAATCAGAAATTCACCCCTGGTCTGGCTTCTATGTCTCTGATGGACAGAGGCAGTCATTAAATCACCCCCTATGAAAATTAAATGTGTGGGTCACATTTGGGTTGCACGGCTAGACTTATAAGTTCCTTAGTGGTCATTCACCTAGTATACAGTCCTATGGACCTAAGAACAATTGTATTTCTTATAAAAAAATTACAAGACAGGTACATACCGTAAAGTATTTATATCAAGAATTGCAAGTCTGTACAGTTCTTGTAGCTCTTATGTCAAGCAGGAAGTAAATGAATTGATACCTTAGAAGGGAAAGTGTTGTAAAGAAGTTTAGTGTTCAAGATACGTAACAAAGTAAGTTATAACATTATGTAGAAGGGAGATTTTAGCATTTTACAGGTTTATAGAGTTGGAAGAGATGTAATGAAGTAAGTTATAACATTATGTAGAAGGGAGATTTTAGCATTTTACAGGTTTATAGAGTTGGAAGAGATGTAATGAAGTAAGTTATAACATTATGTAGAAGGGAGATTTTAGCATTTTACAGGTTTGTAGAGTTCAAGAGATGTAATGGAGTAAGTTATAACATTATGTAGGAGGGGAGATTTTAGCATTTTACAGGTTTGTAGAGTTCATGAGATGTAATGGAGTAAGTTATAACATTATGTAGGAGGGCAGATTTTAGCATGTTACAGGTTTGTAGAGTTCAAGAGATGTAATCGAGTAAGTTATACTATTATGTAGGGGGGATCCAGCAATTTACAGGTTTGTAGACTTCAAGAGATGTAATGGAGTAAGTTATAACATTATGTAGAAGGGAGATTTTAGCATTTTACAGGTTTATAGAGTTGGAAGAGATGTAATGAAGTAAGTTATAACATTATGAAGAAGGGAGATTTTAGCATTTTACAGGTTTGTAGAGTTGGAAGAGATGTAATGAAGTAAGTTATAACATTATGTAGAAGGGAGATTTTAGCATTTTACAGGTTTATAGAGTTGGAAGAGATGTAATGAAGTAAGTTATAACATTATGTAGAAGGAGATTTTAGCATTTTACAGGTTTGTAGAGTTCAAGAGATGTAATGGAGTAAGTTATAACATTATGTAGAAGGGAGATTTTAGCATTTTACAGGTTTATAGAGTTGGAAGAGATGTAATGAAGTAAGTTATAACATTATGTAGAAGGGAGATTTTAGCATTTTACAGGTTTGTAGAGTTCAAGAGATGTAATGGAGTAAGTTATAACATTATGTAGGAGGGGAGATTTTAGCATTTTACAGGTTTGTAGAGTTCATGAGATGTAATGGAGTAAGTTATAACATTATGTAGGAGGGCAGATTTTAGCATGTTACAGGTTTGTAGAGTTCAAGAGATGTAATCGAGTAAGTTATACTATTATGTAGGGGGGATCCAGCAATTTACAGGTTTGTAGACTTCAAGAGATGTAATGGAGTAAGTTATAACATTATGTAGAAGGGAGATTTTAGCATTTTACAGGTTTATAGAGTTGGAAGAGATGTAATGAAGTAAGTTATAACATTATGAAGAAGGGAGATTTTAGCATTTTACAGGTTTGTAGAGTTCAAGAGATGTAATGGAGTAAGTTATAACATTATGTAGAAGGGAGATTTTAGCATTTTACAGGTTTATAGAGTTGGAAGAGATGTAATGAAGTAAGTTATAACATTATGTAGAAGGGAGATTTTAGCATTTTACAGGTTTATAGAGTTGGAAGAGATGTAATGAAGTAAGTTATAACATTATGTAGAAGGGAGATTTTAGCATTTTACAGGTTTATAGAGTTGGAAGAGATGTAATGAAGTAAGTTATAACATTATGTAGAAGGGAGATTTTAGCATTTTACAGGTTTGTAGAGTTCAAGAGATGTAATGGAGTAAGTTATAACATTATGTAGAAGGGAGATTTTAGCATTTT